>NC_081423.1:80187559-80372559 GCF_949786415.1 Peromyscus eremicus
AGGACATGCAGTGGTCACAGAGGCAGAAGCATCGCGCACTGACCTTGAAACTCCAGTAGTTTGGTTGCTGATGGGAATAAGAGAAGAGATGGTTATGAGGGGGCTGCCAGGGAAGCGGGGCAGGGACAGGACAGAGATCTGCAGTACACAACCCTGGGTCATGGGCCTCCACCCTCTGGGGAACAGACAATAGGCAATGCCTGTGCCTCTCAATTCTCTCCCGAGGCTGGATCATTCCGGTTCACCAAGGATGGGCAGGTTCCAGGTCTGCTGGTGGGGGAGCAGGATGGAACATTCCAGATGTTTTAAGTGTCTTTCTAGCCACAGTAACTGACCTCAGAGAGAGCTACAGGTAAAGGAAAAGCAAAGATGACTATGAGGCAGTCAAAGACTCGCGGGGAGGGCAGTGATAAATCTGGGCGGCGGGATCTGAGAGGTGGCAGCACTTGGTGTGGGAGACCAGGTAAAATGTCCCAGAAAAGATGGCATTCCAGCTTGCTCAGGAAAGTGAAGGGCTGGAGATAGGAGAGAGGTGTGCTGAGCAGACCCACATAAAGCTTCAGGAGGTACCCTGGAACAGGCAGGAGGACTGGGAAGAAGCAGATGGAGGTGAGAGGTCAAAGGCGGGGGCTAGACACTGGGTGGTCTGCAGTGGGAATTGCAGCTACAGATCCAAGCACAGAAAACACAGGACTGAAACCCTGCAAAGGGAACGGGGCTCCAGTAGGGCTAAGGACAGGGAGTAGATGGTGGCAGCTGGGACCAAGGCCAGGGTAGGCAGGCCTGTGTGCCAGGATGTGCAAGGCTTGTGGAGAATAGTGGACCATTGCCAGTGACCTCTGGCACTGGGCAGTGGTTGGGGAGCCTGGGCAGCACTTGGAGCTACATCGACAGCAGAGGATTGCAAGGGGGCCTGAGGCTTCTCCTCACTCCCGGCAACCCAGGGTCGCCCTGCCCTCCCTAGAGACCGGAAGGTCCTTCCAGATGGTTAGTAACAAGGAAAGGACAGCCCTGAGGGCGGGCTGGTTCTTGGCAAAGCAGAGGGTACCCTGCTGACCGGTGCCAGCCTCAGCAGGAGGACAGAGGCAGCAGATGGCCTGGTCCCAGGGTGCCTGGCAGGAGCAGACAAGATTCCCCAGGCCTCAGAGCCAATGGCAGAGGAGAGGGACCTGGAGGCTTCCCGCTGGGAGGACACCATGCTGTAGTGCCCTGTGCCCCCTGGATGTGTTGGGGGCAGGGAGGAGCTGGGACGGGGCTGAGGATGGCTACTGCTGGGTACAGATTTCCTAGTGATGCCAACCTGGATCTAAACTAAAGTTTGTCTGCCACCATGCTGCATGCATACCTGACCCACAATCCCTCTCTCTCCCAAATCACTGGCTCCAAAAGATGAAAAGTAGCCACACATTTCAGGCAGGAAAAGGGGTCAGCAAAGGCTGTATGGACACAGGGTACCCCCAAGGTGACAAGGGATGCCCTCAGATACCACAGGAAGGGGCAAGGCTTAAAGACTCAAGCCACAGCTTCTGTGACCTTGGACCGAAGGGGAGGCATGGAGAGTAGACTCACAGGAGACATCAGAGCCGGGCTGAGGACTTGGAGAGGTTTATGTTGAAAGTCATGTCTGCAGACCAGAAATGATGGACGGCTCTGCAGAGAAAGCCTCATACTCCCTGCCCACCCCACAGTGGGTACAAGAGCCATCCACAGCTCCCTGCAACATGCACATTGTTCCTGCCGGGAGCTGGTAGACTCAGACACATCCTTGGGTAGACAAGGATGTCACAAACACGCCCAGAACAACAAACACACCCACCAAGGTGCACAGCACTAAAGGAAGCCACGAGAAACGGCCCCAGGAACACACAGCAACTCAGAGACACCCACACCGAGACCCGACTCAAACCCATGTGCTTCCAAAAACCCTAGCTAGCACTATGCCCAGTCAAAGACACAGAGGGTCTAAGACCAGTCACACCCCCCTCAGCATACCACAGAGCCACAGAGGCGAGGACACCCGTTCACACACATACACAAATGCTAGCTACAGAAATAAACACAAAACAGTACACAAGGGCCAGCAATACAGCTCAGTGGGTGCTTGCTGCCAAGCCTGATGATCTGAGTTCGATACTTGGAGCCCACATGGTGGATTGAGAGAACCAAATCCCCTATGCTGTCCTCTGACTTCCACACACATATGCCATGGCAATCACACTCCCTCCCCCCCATACACACACACTAAATAAATTTAATTTTTTAAAATCAGAGCCATGTATGAAGTACACAGAGACTCAGAGAAAATGTCCTTTCTCCGCTCCCCTCTACTAGCCAGTATCCATTCATTGGCTATGATGGCACCATCATCGTGAGTCAGGGAGTTGATTTACTGAACCGAGAGCAATAAAAGTTGTCCCATCCCGAATTCGGTCACCTGTCTCAGCACAAGGGACTCAGGGTACCTGGTGCAGATGACTGAGATCCAACTGGTGTTCCTAGGAGATGGGCAGGCCAGACCTGGCTAGAGCCACACTGACTAGGCCCCACTGTGGACTCCAAGCTTGTACACACACACTGGGCAGTCGCTGGAAGGCTTGGGTCACAAACAGGCCCAAGGGAGATGACAGGGTGGTGGTACCAGTGTTTGGGAAAGATCGTGCTAGCTCTGGGAAGGGTACAAAAGGAAGAGAAGCTGTTTGTGTTTGGGGGACTTGGATGGATTCATGACACTGCCATTCAGCCCTGTAACTTGCAACTCTGAGTGCCAGAGCCTTCTCAAGCAAGTCCTGCCTCCTTCCATGGTCCTCTCTTCAAATGGGGAAAAGGGATCCTTTCAGCTGGTCCCAGCAGGAACCAGGTGCATGGTCTCCCAGCAACTCTCTGTCCTGGTAGGGGAAAACTGCAGTGGGAAGAAGTCCCTGGGGAGATGGGCCATCATCCACCTTCCAGGCGTTAACCCATGGGGCCGTCCCTGAAGATAGAAAGCAGAGGCTCCTCCTCTGTTGTGCAAGAGGGACACCTCTGGTCCCTACCCTGACCCCCTGCCTAGGTGTAGATTCCTCGGCCTGTGCCCAGCACAGTACCTGGTATGTAGCAATACCCTCTGTGGCAATGAATAAATGCCAATCAAGCAAACCAGGCAGGGCCAGCAGGCAGGGGGTAGTTCTAAATACTAGGCCTGGCCCACTCCTTCCAACCCCTGGCCCCGGCTGTTCTGAGCCTTTTTCCCGAGAATGACACGGGTCTAAAAAACCCCTGAAAGAATGAATGGCAGGGAGCTGAGCATAGTGGTCCACGCCTTTAATCCCAGCACAGAGGCAGGTGGATCTCTGAGAGTTTGAGGCCAGCCTTGTCTACCCGGAGAGTTCCAAGACAGCCAGAGCTACATAATAGAGAGACCCTGTCTCTAGATAGATAGATAGATAGATAGATAGATAGATAGATAGATAAATTAATAAATAAGGCAGAGATAGAAGGGACCCAGGGTCCCTCTTCCCTTCACTCAACAAAAACATCACCAAAACCAAAACATCTCTACGTGCAGGGAGGACTAGCCTCCCCAGAACTCAGGGACCGCGACAGTAGAGCTGCGCTGGAGAGAGACTAGCAGGACCCGCCGCTGGTGGTGAAGGCTTGCAGGAGCTGAGGCAAAAACAGGAGCCAACCAACCATCCCCCAGGACCAAGCTCTCAGCCATGGGGGAGGGGACTTCCCCCAGGGAGCCCAGGAAGTAAGCTAACTCCCCTAGAGTGGAGGAAACAGCTTTTTCCCTCCAGGGCTGAGTGAGGACTCCTCACCTCTCCAGTAGTTAGTCTTGGGAGTCGTCTCTTCCCCTACAGCTGGCCCTCCTCCGCCCACTCCAGCCCTTGAGGGGCGGGACGGATCCCCATGGGCACCTTACCTCAGCTCCTTCCCCTTCCCCTGGGCAGACATCCTAGGGTAGGCTAGGTGTCCGCATGACCCCTCCTTGACCTCAGGCCCCAAAGGAGCATCCTCCAGAGAGGAAGGCAACCCACGAGTCGCACCCCCTTCCTTGATCCCCAGACTGGCGCACACACCCACCTCCCAACTCCTGCAAATCCAAGTCCACGGAAACGCCAGCTCCCAGCCTAGGGCTCCGCCACGGGCCCGGGTGGCCGCCAGCCTGCAACCGCCACGCCGCACACGGCCCTCCCCGAGGGGTTTGCAGCGACACCAGCGGTTCGCAGCCCTGCGGAGGCTGAGTGTGCGAGAAGGGGGTGCGCTGCGGGAGCCGCACGGCGCCCTGGGCCGGGGCGCACCCAGGGAAGGTCATGACTTTCCGAGGTTGGGGGAGGGGGCGCCTGCCGCATTTGGGGGAGGGGGCCGACCCACGTGGAAGGCACCTGCTGCGGTGGGGAAAGGGAGGGGGCGTTTCTCCGAGATCGGGAGGGAACTCGCTGCAGCCGCACGCCCCGCACCCCTAGACCAGTCCTCCGAACCGTGGATCGGGACTCGATCTCCAGGTCCCCGCCCCCCCGCTCCGAACCCCACTCGGCTACCGAGTCCCCACAGCCGCTCGCCCTTACCTGCGGCCACAGGTGCACGCGCGGAGCCCGGTTCCGCGTCGGGCGGGGGAGGGAGAACCGCCCGCTACTCCCACCCGCGCAGGCTCTCCCCTCCCCCGGCCGCCTCCGCAGCCGCCGCCGGTGCCCTTTGCTGCAGTGCGAGAGCCGCCGCCGCCGCCGCCGAGCGGGCCCGGGCCCCGGTCGCCCCGGTAACCGCGACTCCACCTGGCGCCGCGCGTTGCGCTGCCGTGCGCATCCCCTCTCGGCCCCCTCCCGTGGCGCGGCCCCGCCGGCGCAGCCCCGCCGAAGAGCCGAGGAGGCTGGTGGCTACGTCGCCGCGGTCACCCGATACGCCGGCCCGCCGCCCGGGACTCGGGTTGCAGCAGGAGGGAGGGAGGTTAGACAGCCTTGTGGAAGCGCGGGGGGAGGGGCTGTGGCTTGGTCTAACCTCTGGTCCCTTCCCAGGATCCTCTTCACTGTACCCATCCCCAAAGGTCTTAGTTACCCCCACCTTCCTGGCCCTTAGCCTCCTCTCAGCAGCGCCCTTTTGCCCCCTTAATCCTTCCATGACTTAATCCCCGACTGAGTCGGGAGGCCCAGCATGCCTAAGTTTCCTTGCTGGCCTCTGATCCGGCCTTGCTGTGTGTGATTCTGGTCCTTTGCTGGGTGTCTCTGTGCCTCAGCTTTACAAAAATGAGCCTCAGACTTATCCCTGGTGGAGAGGAATGTGATAAGCTGTATCAAGAGATGACAAGATGCTGTGTTTATTATTAAGCTCTGGAACAAAGGTCCCCTACAAACTCTCCTTCCTTCCATCAGAGCAGAATTCCAGACAGGCAGACAGCACAACTCAGCCCACTCGAGTCCAGCCTCATTCCTGCCCTTCCCCAGCACTAGCTCTGACCCACACTCCATCCAAGGAATCTGAGGCACCAGCGACCTACCTGTCCACCCTGTGCCTGTCTTCCGTCCATCACTATCATTGTCCCGACCCTCCGTCTGTCTGAGGTCCCCACCACACTCGGCCACTCGGGACAACTCTCTCATCCAGCCTTAAGAACAGGCACACCCCCTGCTCTCTTGTTTCCTAATTCAGCCAAAATGGAGCTGAGAGCTGGAAAGGAAGCAGCTCCATACCCTCAGAATGATGCCCAGTGTGCCAAGCTGTTACTAGACAAGTTCCTTCAGCCCGGGTGCCCCCGGCTCTAGCACCTCATAGTCTCCTAGCTGGTCACAACATCCTTTCAGTTCATTTTCCTTGGGAAAGTCCAGCTTTGGCACACTCCAGTGCAGGAAGAACCGGACTTCTTCCATCCAGGGACCTGGCAGCTGCTGCCCTTCTCCTACCTACGACCATAACCATCAAGTCCAAAACTCCCTGGCTCTGGGTACAGCTTGAACTCCTGACCCTCCCATGCCTGTTATCATTTCTCCCCTGGCAGTGCCCAGGCCTGAGCTGGGAGCATACGCTGAAATATACTCTCCTATCAGGGAAAATGAGGCTCGGTGAGGAATGGGGAAACAGGCTCAGAAGCAAGGGCTAGACACCCTAGTTCTTTAAACATGACAAGAAGGGTGAAAGAAAGACACCACGCAGAACTTCCTGGTGGTCAGACGGGGGGGGGGGGTACTCAGAACCGAAGAGTGGGGCATAGACAGGGCAATAAGATGAGCGTAATAAGAGGCTCCCAAAAGCCCAAGAACAAGACTAGGTTCTCTTGTTTAAAAGAGAGAAACAACCATTGGTTTGTTTTTAAATCATAACTATCCCTCAAAAAGGTTCCAGCTAGATTTGGGGAGGCAAGGATAAGGAATCAATCAGGGGAGATGTGAATACAGGGCATGGAAGTTTCCTGAAAATGGAGGGTTCATACATAAAAGAGAAGGGGTGCAAAATAAAAAATATCAATATCCCCCCTACAAAAAAAGGGTCTCCCCAAAGCCAAGCTCCGCCATGGATTTTGGGGGGAGATGGGTGGCTCACCTGGGCGGGCTGGCCAGCCCCGGAGGGGGTGGAATCGCCGTGGAGGTGGGAACAGAGGGAGCTGAGGAGGCACACAGGGTCCACGGTCCAGCCGCCGACCTGTGTGTGTGAAGCAAGGGACACCCCATTAGGGGGAGCGGGCAGGAGCCGCTGGGGATGGAACAGTGCAGGGATGGATGCTCCAAGGGTAAGCTCTGGCAGAGGGATGAGGGCTTGGAGTCATGGAGGTGGGTCCTCCACAGCGGCTGGTACTCTACCTAGGGCCCCAAGTTTTTCTGCATGTCTGTCTTTCCTCTGACAGGACAGAATTTTTCGCCACCTGATAGAATCGTGATTTCTAGTTCCTAAATGCCCTCTTGCACACTCCTTGATCTGCCTTCTTTCCTTCCCAAGGAGGTCACCTCTGACCTCACAGTGATGGGGACTGGACAGGAGTGACCTCACTCCTGTTGTCTGTGCCATCTCTGTAAAGGAGACTTCCTTCTACCCAAGGCCACCAGACTTGACTCTTCGAGGACTGTTTGGTCCTCTGACCCCCAAGTCGTCTCTCTGTCAATCAACTACTCCTTCTCCAAATGTTTGCCCAGCTTCACACCATGCTAGAGGACTCCATCCAATTGAAAGGGCCCTGGGTCCTGCCACTATGCCTCTAAAGGAGCAGATGGGGGCAGGACAGATAAAAGGGATGAACCTGAGCACGACTGAGCTACCATTCACTCCAGAAGTATTTGCTAGTTATCTGCTGAGTATTTCCCAGCCTCCACCTACCAATATACATAAATGTTTCATGCCAGACTTGGTTGGTGCCTCTTGAAGCTTTTTCTGCTAAACCTCCCAGACAGTAACCAGGGTGCCCAGTTCTCACCATACCTGATCCCCAAACCATTGAAACTGGCCACTGCTCCTTTGACCCCTGCCCAGACCCACTTAGACTTCTGAGGTATAGGCACCACTTGCCCACAGCCCCATCTCTGACCATCACATCCTGCCCCACCCCCACTTCTGTCTCTGTCTTGACTGCTCTCAGGTCTCCTAAAGCCATGTTCCCTCTGGAGTCCAGAAATGTATATAAAGTGTCCACTTGGTATCCTAGGAAACTCCCTCCTAACTCCTCACCCCACCCCCATGATTCTCACCCATTTCTGCTGCTTTCCCAGGGACTGACATCTATCTCCCCGTCAGTCAAGAATTTGATTTTAGCCAGGTGATGGTGGTGCATGCCTTTAATCCCAGCACTTGTGAGGCAGAGGCAGGAGGATCTCTAAGTTTGAGGCCAGCCTGGTCTACAAAGTAAGTTCCAGGACAGCCAGGGCTGTTACACAGAGAAACCCTGTTCTGGGGGCGGGGGGGTCTCATGTAGCCCAGGTTGGTAGCTGAGGATGGCCTTGAACTTCTGATTTTCTTGCCTCCCCGTCCAAAGCAATGAGATTGCAGACATGCACCACTACAGCCAGTTTGTGCCGTGCTGGGACTCAAACTCACAGCCTCCAGCTACGAGGCCAGCACTTAGTACCAAGCCCTTAGCTGTGTCCTTCTCTGTCACTCCCTTACAGATCTAGACAACCAACAACCCTTGCCTTTGTCCAAACTCCTTTCCTTCCTTTCCTCCTTCTCCTGCCTCAAGCCTCCCGACCCCCAAATTCGATTAACTGTCCATAACAAATATAACCCTCCTGTCCCGACCGACTCACCCCACTTTGTCACTCTGGCACCACATGTCCCGCTGACCCACCCCTAGTCTTCTGTCCCAGCCAGAAGGACTCCTGTGCCATGCTCCAAATCCACTCAAGTCCATGCTGCTTACCCAGCACCTGTGATCAGGCATTCTCTTCCTCTGTTCAAACCCTCTCACCCCGCTGGGCTTCATATGGGTCCCACCTCCTCCGGGTAGCCTTCCCATAAGGCCTGTGTAACTGATATCCCTGATCCTAAGGCCCCTCCCAGCTGACCAGGACCCCTCACACAATGTTTAATTTTCTCTTCCCCCAGCTAAGGAGGTCAGGGCCCTACGTGAGTCTAAAAGTCCTCCTGATCCTCACCAACCTGAATCCTACTCCCAGGGGGACTCTGGAGCCAGGAAAATGCAAAAGCCAGACCAAACTAGAGAGGATGTCTGGGGGCAAACAAGGTCCCAGAAATATGGCAATGTGTCCTTGATCTCTGCACTGCGAGGGGGGGGGCATGTCCCTCCTCTGACCCCTAGTCACACTGAGTAGGACGTAGAAAAGGAACTGTGGCCCAACACTCCTCAATGTGACTGAAGGGATGTTGGTGAGTGGACCACTGTTCACCTTCTCCCAGAGGGGACAACCCCGGGGTTCCCAGAGATGGGACACAGCCGCCATAATGGCCCCCTTACCAAAGCAGGCATAAACATAGAACCACTAGTCCTGAGAGAAAGAATTCAGAGGAAAGCTAGCGCTGGGGTGGAGAGGGCACTAAGGAGTCCAAGCTGGGGGAGGCTGAGAAGAGAGGCACCCTACCCCATGTAGGTCCTGGCCAGAGGCACAGGCACCAGCCCCTCCCTAAACCTTACTGGGGGGGGGGGGCAGGAGAGAACCAAGGCACACACAGGCTTCCAGCTCAGTCACATAGACAGTCTGTGTTCTCAAAGGAAGTAGTGGCCCCGGTTCTGGGTTCTATTCAGGCTAGGACTGGGGACAGGTTAGATCCAGCCTTCAGAAGCTCCCAGGCCTGAGAGAGGTGCCACAGCCAAACATTTCCACTGTCCCACTGGGTCCAGGCCCAGTATCCTCAGCGCCAAAAGCGTCCTTTCTCTTCTTCTGAATCATTCCTTTGGCCTCCAAGACACAGCTTCCAGCCCTTCTTCCCACATTCCGACCAAATCCACACTCCATGTGTCAAGCAGATGGCAGGGACCCGGAGACTAAACCCCACTCCTTTCTCTCCCAGGCTCCAGAAAAGATCAAGGAGGGCCACGGCCCAGGGACAAAACTCCCCAACTCCAGGCTCCCAGCTCTGCCGCCGAGAGCCATAAAGTACTGGGTGACCGACCCCCTACAGACCCCGCCTCAGCTCACACTCACCTGCTCCCGCATCCTGTCCTGCTGACCTCGCAGGGCCAGGGCATGCTGGGGGTACTTGCTCTTCAGGTGGTCCATGAACGCATCTCGCTTGCGGTCAGCATCCGCCTTCTGGAGCCCGCTGAGCGCCTCCAGGCTCTGGGCAGCGATCACCGTGTGCCGCCGCTCGGAGGTGTGTACCAGCCCCACATTGGAGAAGCGCCGGCCCCCGCTGCCCCCGCCGCCCCCGCCCCCCAGGGTCCGGTACTCCCGAGGGTACTCGGCATCGTCGGCAGACAGCATGGGGGGGCTGCTCCGCTCCGGATCTGCGAGAGGGGGAGAGGATGGAGGGTCACCAGGGTGCCATGCCAAGGGGCTGCCCATCTCCCACAAGGATCCCTGTGGGGCAGGGCAGGGTCTGATAGGGCAGAGAGGCCTTTGGGAGATGGAAAGGGGGAAGAAGAGTATATGACATAAACCTAGAATTCCAAGTTAGGGTTAGGGAGCAGGTCCTGGATGCAGGTTGCTCTTTGGTGGGCTTTGGAACAGGCAGGGGATGTTGTTGGGCAGGGGAACAGTTAGGGGTGGGGAGTATTGGAGGTGTCCTGGTCACCTCTCTAACTACACACTCTGTCCCCTTCCTAAAGATAGGGAAATGAAGCCAGGCGGCAGTGACGTACGCCTTTAATCCCAGCACTCGGGAGGCAGAGGCAGGCGGATCTCTGTGAGTTTGAGGCCAGCCTGGTCTACAGAGTGAGATCCAGGACAGGCTCCAAAACTACACAGAGAAACCCTGTCTTGAAAAAAAAAAAAAAGAAAGAAAGAAAGAAAGAAAAAGAAAAAAAAGAAAAGAAAGGAAAAAAAAAAGATAGGGAAAGGAGCCACACTGTGCTCTAGAACATTCTCGAAGGAGAGGCTGGAGCCATGAGCTCCTTCCCCACACATGTACATTCAGGACTGTATCTTCCAGCTGGGGGCTATAGGACAGGGGCCAGGGAATTATGGGGGTGGGGTGAGGGCAAAGGTCAGTCACAGGGCTTCTTCCCAGAGATGAATGGAGGCCCAAAATCTGGGGTTGAGAGACTCCCTTCCCCTCCCTCCCCAGAGACAGACAGATGGACGGACAGCAGAAGCTGGGCACAGAGAGATGGACTGTAACAAACGTAAGAGAAAGCAGACAGACAAAACAGGTCAACTCCCCTCCCCTCCCCTCCCAAGCTCTCCTCCCAACACACGGGCAAGCTCAAGACCCACAAGTGACGTACAGGAGACAAAGGACAAACAGAAGTGGGTGGGGGAGGCCGGGGGTTGAGGTCTCCACACTCTTCACCCCTTCCCGAGTTCCCTCAGCCTCCTCCTCGAGCTCCCAGCCTCCCCCCAAGCCCTGCTTCCCCCCACTCTTACCCCTAAGGAAGGCAGGCCCTGCTGGGTATCCACGTTAGCCATGTTCCGGACAAGGAATACAGAGTTGCCTGCCCTCTCCCCCGGAAGTCACCCCAGTGAGAGACAGCAGTCTCCATACATCCCACCTACAGCCCATGGAGTGTCCACCAAGCGTCAGGCCCCAGCAGCCAGGCTTGCAGTCACACCAACATTGTCCCACCACAGGACTTCTGGAAGGATAGACTAGGGCAAAAGGAGACAAGGCTGGGAATCCTGGGACTCGGCCAGATTCACGAAAGCTCTCTTCCCTCCACACAATTATTTACCAGGCCCGATGCCAGGCCACACTCACCTGACGCCCAACCACAGGAGGAAAGAAGAGACTGAGCCACTTTTCAAAACTAGCTACCTCAGTGCCAACACACCTATGCACAAGCATGCACACGCGTGTGCGCACATGCGCACACACACACAGAGGAACCATTCTACCACCAATAACGACATATGGACACTCCACCCACCTACACACACACACAGAGGGGGTTGAGGGGGAGCCACCCTGACGCATACAGCACACTCTTCCAGGCTGTGGCCCAGGCATGTGCCACTGGGGTTCATAGCCCCAGAGGACCCAGCCTCTCTCACTAAACTACAAGGACAACAGCTCCCATGGGTACTTCAGTCATGGGCTTCCAAGGCCGCCCCCCCACCATCGCCAAGGCTCTCAACACTCCCGTCTGGTAGGTATGACTGTGGTCCCCATTTCTGAGATGGTTGGCAAACTGCAGAAGTCCAGTGGCAGGTCCAAAGCCACAGGAAGTAGCGTAGGCCTGGGGTTACCCAATATCCACTAGGTTTACACTGCCATACCTCCCCAGATAAATGACACTGTGTATTGAGTAGAGCAAGCACTGAGCATACAACACATCATGCAGGTTTCTATCTGTATTCTCTGGTCCGTCCCCCTCCTACCTCCCCCCAACGCTCAAGGCCTGAGTCACCACCTCTGACCTTCCAGACACCCTTTATCCCTTACACCACAGTTACCATCCTTTGTGAGGCTCCCCAAGTGAGGTCCAGACACACAGTGATGACTTTGAAGACATGTTTTATATCTATATCTATCTGTGTGTGTGTGTGTGTGTCACATAAGATATACGGTTAATTTATCTAACTATTTTGTGTCTTGATATATAGTTCAGGCTGGCCTTGATCGCTGATCCTCCTGCCTCAGCTGGAGGTTTACAGCAGTGTTTTTATACTTTATTGATTATGACCTTTATTTTCATAAGGATTAGAACAAATCTGAGGGAGGGGACCTAATCTCTGGTTTTATAGATCTTGTTCCTCAGGGTGGTAAGGAGATAAGTTTCCTCTAAAGTGAACCTGTGTTAACAGAAGCAATACTAAGTTGATACAATGGGAACAGTCCCCTGATAACAAAAGAAACTGGGGAAGAATCCTGCTGACTGAGTAAGGCTAGGTACGGTACACAGGGGCCATCATCTTCCTGACAGCTTCAGACCTCGTGGCAAGCCAGGGTGGGCAGTGACTGAGCCGAGAAGGACGGCCTGGGTCATATGGGGGAGCAGGCTGACAGCTCCATAGGTGTAGACCCCACCCTCCCTCCTCCTTCACTCACCCTCACTGACACCAAGAGGGTCACACCCTCCTGAGGACAGCAGAGAAGGGGACCTTCATGGCTCAGGGCATGGGCACTTAGCACTCCTCTCTCTGTCCAGTCCATGCGTGTTTTGCCTGGCCTTGTTGCTAGACCTAACTCTGGGCCCAGACTGCCTCTCCTCCTGCTAGCCCTTGTGGTGATATGTTGTGTACCCTAATAAACTTGCCCGAGGATCAGAGGACAGAGCCAGCCACTAGATTAGACACAGAGGTCAGGCAGTGGTGGCACACACCTTTAATCCCAGCACCTGAGATCTCATGCCTTTGCTTGGGAAGCACACACACCTTTAATCCCAGAAAGTAATATGGCAGAACAGAGAAAGGTATGTAAGGAAGGGGGAAACAGGAACTCATTCTCTTTAGGCTGAGGATTTCGTAGCGGTAAGAACTAGTGTCTGGCTGTTCTGCTTCTCTGATCTTTCGGCTTTCACCCTGATACCTGGCTCTGGGTTTTTTATTAAAAGACCATCTAAGATTCAAACAATAAGCCCTCTCTGTCCCAGAGGACTCTGGACACACATGGACTTCCTCCTGGCCCCAGAAGATCTCTTTCACCCCTGCACCATATACCTCCTTCCCTACTCTTGGGAAGACATCAGCATTTCTGGTGTGGGGAGATAGTGTACCAAGGCAGGCGATGACCATGGGGAACCCTAGGGGCTACCCAGTTCTCCCAGGATGGTGGTGGTAGGGAGAAGGAGAGGCTTGGATCTAAAAGGCTGTAGGATCAGTTGAAGAACTTTGGAGATCGTAGACTTTGCTCAGAGAATGAAGGAACCCAGAGTCCTGATGTCCTGCTGGGGATATATTGAATGTCTTTCTACAGGGCCTGGCGGAGCTGTGAGGACCAACCTGGCCTGAAAAGGGAGTCAGCTCAGGAATAATCAAAGGAAATTCATTTGTATCCATTCATTCTCTTTTTCTATTTCTATTTCTGTCCCCCGACCCCAACAGGGTTCCACATAAACTGAAGCTGGTCTCAAACTCCCTATGTAACCAAGGATAGCCTTGATCCTCTCCCCTTCGCTTCCGAGTGCTGGAATTACAGGAATGAGCCACCATGCCTGATTTAAGCAGAGCTGGAGATCAAACCCAGGGCTCAAGCTGGGCAGTGGTGGCGCATGCCTTTGATCCCATCACTCAGGAGGCAGAGCCAGGCCAATCTCTGTGAGTTCGAGGCCAGCGTGGCCTACAGAGCGAGATCCAGAACAGGCACCAAAACTACACAGAGAAACCCTGTCTCAAAAAACAAAAACAAAAACAAAAAAAACAGGGCTCCATGCACACTAGGCAAGCACTGTACCAACTAAGGTACACCCAACTCCCTTGGTTTTTTAGAGCCAGGGCATCTGAAGTTAGACTGTGGCCAAGTCACTCTCACTTGGGTTGAATCGGCTCCTCCCCCCAGGAGTCCCAATCATTCATATATTCAGCCAAGCAGGACCTCCCCTGATGAGTCAGGGGTCTAATTTGTAAAACTGGGGTGTTAACCTCTAAACCCTGCCCCACAGGGGAGAACCGTGACAAGGAGAGAAAGTGAGAGACACTCCTGGCTAGGAAGTCTTGTTCTCCCATTCCCTCTGAGCCAACCCCAGCACAGTCTTCAAGCTGCCTTGACTCTCTCTGGACTGTGCAGTTTAAGAAAAAAAGCCAGGGTGATGGATGGGTCCAGAGAGCTGGCGGCAGGCTCCAGGCCCAGGGACCAGATCAATGGTGGATTTGGCCGGGTTTAGGCTGGGAGGAGTATGGGGATGGAGAAGAGAGCTGCAGAGGCAGGGATTCAGCAAGTGGGGAAGCAGGGCTAGGGTGTGCTGGGGGAGGGGGGTGGCACTAGAAAAGCCAGAGAGCTAAAGGAGGGCTGCAGGGTCTCCCCTCTTTCTGAGGACCCTACGTGTACAAGGCCCACTATGATTCTTTTTTTTCCCCTCTTTCTGAGGACCCTATATGTACAAGGCCCACTATGGTTCTTTTTTTTTTCCCTTCCCCTTTTGGCTTTTTTGAGACACATTCTGTACATATATCCTGAAATGCACTGTGTAGCCCAGGCTGGCCTCAAACTCCTAGTCCGGCCTCTGCCACCTGCCCAAGTACTGGATGACAAGCATGCTGAGTTCTAAGATTCCTGGGTGGGGAAGTCGAGGGGACCGGGCAGGTGCCAGGGACTGACAAAATGGAGCATGGGGACTAGAAAGGGGCTCTGTCACCTCTGCTGGGCCTGGCTCCAGGGAAGGGGACGGTGTCCCGTGGGGTGATGGGAAGCAGTGGGCGCCCCCTAGTGGCTGGCTGTGATTAAAGAGCAGGTGCTTCATAGAAACATTGTTACTTGTTCAGCAGCTTCCACACCCCTCCCCCAGCTTATTTATGGGCCTGATTTATTTTTACCCTCCACCGAATTCTTTTACATGAGATCACAGTGGCTCATTAGAAGAACGAAGATCCCAGCATCTCAATGACACACCATCTCCTAAGTCTTCACTCTCATCCCCACCTGGCTTCTTAATTCTGGATGTCACCATCTACTCTGTCCCCCTGCCTGTCGCTGGGCAGCGCTGGAACATGACATCATCTTCAGAAGAGGATGTGCAGGGGGTGGGGGACAAAGGAGAGGAAACAGAGAGGACACCAGAGCTGCAGCGACAGACAGCGGCGGGAAAGGACGCTCGGAACTTCCGAGACGGCCAGCTCCTTCTGCATGGACCCAAGAGGCTAGGCAAGATTGCTCTCCTGGAAGAAGGGGCTGTCACAGGTATTCCCGATCCACGGTCTGGACAGAGCAGGGGCCCAAAGGGAAGGGGGTGCAGCAGAAAGGGGAGGACTAAGACACTCTCAGTGTGACAGCAACTCCCGTCCCCACCAGTCAGGGCAAAGGGGAAAGGTAACCGATGTCAAGAAAAGAAGAGGGCCTGCTTCAGACCCCACAGTACCCTGTTCGTGAACACACACACACACACACACACACACACACACACACACACACACGTGCAGGCCTCAGAGCTCCTGGTGTCCCTCTACAGCCAGAGCAAGAGGCGCCCTAGTCAGTCACCCAGGAGCAGCCCTGAGGCGCTGCCAAGGTCAATACTGCCTGACAGCTTCATCCTGCTGGCACCTGATGCAGTCTGAAAGCCTGGTGAGCTTGGAGGCCAGAGGACAAAGGTCAGAGGCCCAGACCTGCTTCTTAAATGCCAGGGTCCTAGGAGCCAGGCCCTGTTTGCACAGGGGAGGCCTACGCTGTGGCCTATGGGTGCCCTGCCTCTCACCCTGCTTGTCTGTCTGTGGGTCCTTGGAGCAGAAGCCCATCTGTGTCTGTTTTCCAGAACCAGCTTTTCCGCCCCATACCACAGCCACCAAAGTCATTTTCCAGGCAATTGCCTTTCTGTAAACATTCCTGTGTAATATCCCCCTAAATTGCTAATGCCCAGCGCCCTGTTGAGTCTCCCTGTCACTCTAACAAGAGCCTCCGAGATGGGGGTGGGGAGGAAGGGCGACTGGAGGGGAGCAGCAAGCTTGACAGAGGTTGAGACAAGAGCTCCCACCCAGCTCCCAGCAGGGACCTCCACGCCTGCACCCTGCGACTCTCCAAGCTCTGACGACCCAGCTCCACTCTCCAGATGCCAGGTCATCATGGTACAACCTCATCTGGGCCAGAGGGGGGACAAGGAGGAAGGAGGAGGGGACCCCACAGAGGGAGCGCTGGGAGGAAAGGGGCTGAAAAGGGGGAAGGTGGTTAGACAATAAAGGTGACTTCCAGAGACACTGAAGTGACAGAAAACTATCATCCCTGGGGTCCCAAGGAGGGCTGGCTTTGATCTAGAACTGAGAAGACAGAGGGAGGGGGCCAGGCAGCGCTTGGCTTCCTAAAGGTGCACTCGGCTTTCGGGGGTCTCTAGCCACGGACACGAGGTGGGCAAGGCAAGAGCGTGCCCGCTGGTGACATCACCAGGGCTCCCCCTACCCCACTCAGTTATCTACAGAGCCATCCTAGAGAGCTTCAAGACAGACTCTCCTGGGAATATGAAGGCCTGGGAGGTCACCCATGGCCTCCCTCTCTGGGGATAAGGGACAGGAAGGAGACTGTTGCCTGTGTCTCTGTGTTCTTTTCCATTCCTAGGAAGCTAGGCATCCAGAATCAGGCAGGACGAGAGGTGGAAGAGCCCTAGGAGAAGCCAGGAGGGCACAGGATTGGTACTGGCCCCCGCCAGTCACAACCTCACGCAGGCAGAAAAACACAAACCAATTTGCGCAGATTTAAAACCCACCGAAGGCCACTTAGTTGGTTAAACGAGTTGGAATCTAATTAAAGGACCTCCTCAGGGTTCGGGAGGGAGAGCTTACCTGCCTAGAAGGAGCAGTGGGGCGGAGTCTGAGCTTCCCCAGCCCCCTGTGGAATTTCTCTTGCTTTCCACAGAGTATGCTTCCTGGGTGGGAGACCACCTCAGCTAGATGTCTGGGTTCTCTGTCATGAGCCCAGTGGGAACGGCCCTTCCCCCTTAGTCTGAGTACAGCATGACACTTGCCCATCTCACCTCCAAACAGCCCCCAGCCCCACCTGGACTCCAGCATCCAGCTGAGCATTATTTCCCAGGGGCAGGACACAGCCTTTCTCTAAGTTCAGACCTCATCCACCTAGGGGGTGATGGGGCCTCCTCATGGTGTTGAGGGCCTCTTCAGGGTGGGGCCTTGTCTCCACCCTCAACTAAGAAGGCTTCCTTCCTGCAGAGGTACCATTCCGCCACACTGAATGGTCCTGAAGAGCAGACCTATAAGTTGAGGGTACCCCAGAACTGACTATCACCAGACAGGGTAGAGGGAGGGCCTGGGAAGAGCCAGCTCCGCAGAGCCTGACAGGGCGCTACATCCACTCTGCAGTCCTGGCACACACAAGTCTACTGACTGGCCTAGCCCAGCACAGGTGGCTCAATGACCCCGGCAGGCTGTGACCTCCCTCAGCTCCTGTCTCCTAGACAGAGGACTGACGCCACCATAATGATGCTCTCCTGCCGATCCCATCGGTGTCCAAAAAAACCCCATGGTGCTCTTACTTCAGCCAAACATCTTTCACAGAAGGGAAACTAAGACCCAGAGCACAGACCTTACCAATCACAAAGAGGCCAGGGGCCAAGGCAGGAGCACAAGCCAAGTGTGCTGGGCCCCCGGGGACCAGGACATTTTCATTTTACCATGCCACTTCCCAGAAAGCAGCTCCCAAGGGAGCCCCTCTCCAGGGGCAGGGCCCAGGGGCATAAAAACCAATTCAAATCATACAACACAGCAGCACTCAGGCAGGCCAGAAGACACAAGCCAGGGGTGACAGCCCCACCTCAGGCCAGCTCCCCAGCCCAGTCTGGGAGGGGTTCACATATGCGATTCAAGGTTGTCTCTACAGCCCTTCCTCACACTCAGACATGATTCCCATTTCCAAATGAGCCACAAATCAAAATCTCAAACACGCAGCCCTCCCTCTGGTCCCAGCTCCTCCCTCCCACACACAGCAGGCAAAGCTGTGGCATTACCAAAAATCACTGAATCTGCAGCTAGGACAGTTCTGCTCAAACCCAGTTCTGCCAGTAACTAGTCATATGACCTTGAGGAGGTCAGGCATCTCTGCAGACCTCGGTCCTCTCATTTATTAAAAAAAAAAAACAAAAACAAAATAAAGCTAATCACAGACAGGTGCTCAAGCTGTGCACTGCCCTAGGACGTGGGGCCACGGGGGTGAGTGGAGGCCAGTTGCCTCCTCTACCCCAGCCTCAGTGCCTCTCGCTAGCTGTCAGGTGGGGCTGTGGGCTCTCTTCCCTTCCAATGAAGCCTTGACTAATTGGCTTCCCCGACAAAGGGGAGGTGGACATGCAGGAAGGAGCCGTCACCCTCCATCTGAAGAGGGAGCTGGAAAGGCTGGAACAGCCCTGGCGTGGGCCCACACAGAACAGTGTTAACAAGCTAGCTCCTGCCCGCGCGGCATCACCACGGCTCATGCGCCCAGGGAAGATGTCCTGTCAGCTCCACATTTCCTTGGAGAGGCAACCAGAGAGGAAAGCAGCAACCCAGAGGGAGGGGGGAGGAAGGGAGGGAGGGAAGAGGGAGTCACCAAGCCTCCCAAGTTAGAGATTGCCAGAGTCCCCTCTCCTCCAGCTTGCCTACACCTACATGGGCCACTGCACCTTGGCAGGAGGTGTGACCACAGGCGGGATGGACAAGACAGAGACCCCAGTCTACTCCACACCAGGTTTTCATCTTGGGCCTCAATATTGGGCAGACTTTGCCTCACCAGACCGCTCAGTGACCTCCTTAGAGACACCATTCCCCTGGGGATGACCTGTCACAGTCTCAGCATCAAGCTTCGGCCATCACCGTGAGCACACACACACACACACACACACACACACACACACACGTATCACCACGCCTGGGTCACCTGGTACCACCCCCCACAGCTTCTACCCAGCCCCAACAGCTCTGCTGCCCACTCCACGGGCACTACCACACAAAGGGACACACAAGTCCTAGCCAGGCTGTGGTTATACATGGCACTTGTGCCTGAGTCCCCAGAGAGACTGTCCTACCTCTGCGTCAGAGCAGCGCAGCTCCAACTTGGAGGGACAGCCATGGGATGCCAGCTTGATGGCTGGTCACAGGTGTATGTAATCACAGTACTTGAGAGGTGGAGACAGGAAGATCAGGAGTTCCAAGTCATCCTTGGCTACGCAAGAGTTCAAGGCCAGCCAGGCAGTGGTGCACGCCTTTAATCCCAGCACTTGGGGGAGGCAGGGGCAGGTAGATCTCTGTGAGTTTGGAGCCAGCCTGGTCTACAGAGTGAGTTCCAGGACAGGCTCCAAAGCTACACAGAGAAACCCTGTCTCAGAAAAAAAAAAAAAAAAAAAAAAGAGTTCAAGGCTACCCTGGAGTATGTGACACCCTATCTCAAAAAACAAATCAAACCAAAGGCAACGGGGGATGTCACAGAGGCACCAACTGGCACCTTTGCCCTCGATTCCCTATGTGTCTGGTCTGTTTGGAACTAGCGAAATCAAGCCCCAATCGACCTCACGGCCGCGGACTCTGACGATAACCATCGAGCCAGTGCCAATGCTGAGGTTTCCTGGGGTCCTTCTTCTGCTGGTACAGAGGCTTGGCCTCTCCTCCAGGGTACAAGTGAGGCACGTGGTCACCCAGCTCCTATCAGCTGACACCCGGCCCCTAGGCTTCCCCTCCAGAGTAGGTCACTCTAGCCCCCCTGGCCCCCATTTCTCTCCCTAGGACACAAGGCTAGTGTCTGAGCAGTCTAGAGGAAGGGGCCACAGGAGCCAGGGCTACAAAGGGCTCAGTAAAGCCTGGCTGACTGCACGATGCCAGGGCAAGTTCTCTCTGCTATCCAGCCTGAATCTTCCAGTGCAGGCTGGAAGGAGGAGGCAAGCCCTTGTGCCCTGGTACCTACTAAAGACTGGGGTCTTCCCTCTGCTTACTTATACTCAGGCCCCCTGAGTAAAGAGGGTGAAACCCTGGGCAGGGCATGATGCATTCCCAGTACAGGGCAGGTGGTGGGTTCCATCCCCAGCACTACTAAAGGGGAAATGCTGGGCCTGATGTGAAGGCCTGTAATCCCAGCTACTCCAGAGGCTGACACAGAATCACAAGCTAAAGCCTGCCTGGGCTACAGAGAGAGTTCAAGGCCAGCCGGAGTAACTTTAAAAGCTGTCTCAAACAACGAAGTCGGGGGAAAGGATGGGGATACAGCTGAGTGGTAGAGTGCAAAGCCTTGGGCTCCATCCTGGGTACAAGGAAGAGAGAGAGGGAGGGAGAAAAAGAGGAGGAAAGAAAAGGGAGGGAGGGAGGGAGGGAGGGAGGGAGGGAGGGAGAAAAAGAGGAAGAAAGAATAGGAGGGAGGGAGGGAGGGGGAAAAGAGAGAAGTTGAAACCAGCCAGTGAGCTGCCTAGAAAGCAGGAATGAGGCAGGAGCAGGGCCTGTCCCTGTGTAGCCTGGGGCATGACACTTCAAAGGGAGCAGCTCTGACTCACTTAACTCTCAAAGGAGCCTTGGAGGCTGCTCTCTGTGTAGGTCAGGAGACTAGAGCCCAGGAAGGGTGACTTTGCCCGAGATGGGCACAGATGAGAGGAAGCACCTGCTCTGAGAAGCAGGGTTCCCACTCTCCTTTCCCAGTACCCTCGACTACTGAGCCTCAGTTCCCCATCTGTTCACTTCCCAACCCTCCTGCCCACTGTCCTCTGACTGGAGGCCTGGTCTCCAGGGCTGGAGCAACGGATGGACAGACCAGACGGGAAGACAGCAGCCTGCAGAGCAGCGGAGGAGCAGGCTTCTGGAAGAGTTCCTAAGCCTCCTTTTCAACCTGATAGGCTCAGAGCCCTCCCCCATCAGGCCCCAGGCTGTGACAGAAACAGTCTCCCCTGTTCACCAGCCCTGCAGCCAGGGCTTGGAGGCCTCCAGGAATGGAGACCTCACTATAGTAAAGGTGTCCATCATCCTGTGGGCTCCTCTTCCTGAAAGTAAGCTGTAAGGAGAACCCAGACTCTCACAGGGCCCGGGGGAAGGTTATGACCTCTCCTTTTGGGGGTGAAGGAGGCTGCTACACCAATAACCTTCCTTGTTGGACAGGTCCTCTGTGAATGGTCTGGCTTCCAGTTCCCAACTGCACTGGCCTTGCTAGAGAAGTTCCCCTGGTGTCCCCACCCTTCCTAGCTGGTGTCCTTCAGAACGGCTCCAGTAGTTCAGACAAGGTCTTAGGGATGTACTAGAGGACCTCCTTCTGCCTACCCCCACCACCACAAAAACACTTGCCCCATGAGACTGCCCAGGACAGGAGCAGTCCAGCTTTGTGTTCAATGTATCAGCCTCCTGCCGCCCCCTCTGGAGTATCACACTGCCTCATCTTGAGCTTCCCGTGCCTCTCACTCTCTCTGCTTGTTCCTCCCAGCCATCCATCTACCTCAAGGCCTGCCCTGGTTGTCAAATGCAGGGCCCCCAGCTCTGAACACCACGGGTCCTCACAGTCCAGCACTGTGGAGCCAAGACGCACACAGCATGTACTCAGTCTACCTGTGGGTCTCTAGTTAGTAGACAGCAGCCCTGTCCAGACGCCAGCCATCTCCAGGATGCGCCCAGCCACCTTGAGGACTGGGAAACCACAAACCACTGGACATCTGATGCACATGAACCACACAGTGCCTCCTCCTTCCGGCCCATTTCCCTCTCTTGGTGCTGAGTCCGTCCTGCTGCCCAGGGCCCCAGGGCTCAAAAGGAGAGAGGTTTGGCTCCCCGCCCCCAGCCACTTCCCGCACTGGGCCCGCATCTGATGCCCATGCTCACGCGGTGGCTAATTCTGGCGTCTCATCAGACGGTAATTATGGGGGAATGAGCAGCACTGTCATCTCTGCGGCTCAGCACCTGTCACCACTCTGCCATCACAGGCTGCCGGGATGGGACAGAAGCAGAGAGGGAGGGAGGTCTGGAGAAGGGCCCTGACCTCCCCACAGGTGACCAGTACATGTCCCTGGGGTGGTCACTGCTCTCCTGGTCACCCTGTTATTTAGGCATCCTGGCCAAGAGCAAAGGTCACAGGACTATTCACATGTCCTGCTGAACTGATTCATATGTCCTGGCATCACCACACTGCCTGGCACACAACAGGCCTGTGCTGACTGTTGATTGACTACATGACCATGTATACACCAGATACAGTCCCAGAAGGGGAGCCACAGAAGACCCAGTGTAGAGAACAGAAAACCGGGCCTGGTGGAACTGGGTACATCTCCCCAGGACATGGTGAAGGTGTGGCAGAGGACTGGAGATGAGGGGAGACGAACTTCACAGTCCGTTCTCAGGATCCAGGACTAACAAGGAATGCCTCCTGCAGAAAGTGAGTGGACAGCCTCTCCTATTGCCCAAACGACATGAAAGATTGAAGCTAGACTCAAGACAGGCTTTGGGAGGAAGGCAGAACAGTGAGAGGAGGCAGGGTTGGAGCCTGGGATCATCTGTCTGAGTCTGGGCATGTTACATGATTTCCTGTCATATCCGCCTTGTCCCCCACAAAAGACAGCATCTCATTGCCACTCTGGGGACAGCAGAGGAGGTAGTGAACTATGGAACCATCATTACAAAGATCTTAAGCCTTCACAACTCTCACAGGGTCCCCAAAAGCACTGCCACCAGAAGCTAATGGTCTCATCACACCAGCCAGGTTGTACCTGCACCCTGTATTCCACTGCCTTATCCTCAGAGCCTGAGGAACCCACAGATCTACCTAAAAACAGCAACGCAGGGACTAAGCCCACCCCGGATGTCCTGGCTCCCACTCCCACGCATTCTAACAACGTCCACACCCATTCTAAAATCCATCCGTATCTTCCACTCAGAACAAGGCAAGACCGGGATCTGCCACACCTTTCTATGAATACAGGAAGTAAGTCTCTGGAGGTAGTGAGCCCCCCTCCCCAATCACTGGGGGTATTCCAGAAGCAGGTAGGCAGAAAAAGAAGGCCTTGGCCTCTCTGCTATGCAGGCCTCCTCCCACAGGCCCCCTGAGGTCTGTCAGAGGTCTGGGGAGGACCAGGCCTGCTTGGGAGTGCTGGTTCCTCCCCACCTTCTCGGTTAGGAGCTGAGGCTGGGGAGGGCAGGAGCATGGCTGCTCTTTTAGGAAAACGGTAATTTTAATTAAGAGGCAGACAAACGAGCGCTCCGCAGATTGTCTCAGAGCAAAGTTATTAAAAAGCCATCAAGGCGGCGGCAGCAGCCACAGCAGTGAAGAGGGCCCCCCCCCCACCGTGTCCGCCTGGATTGGGGATCAAAGGAGGGGGGTGGAGGACCGAGTCACCGCCCAGATGGGCTCTGCAGCCCCTCACCTCTGGAGTAGGTGGGCAGTACCATACAGCAACGAGGCACAGCCAGCCCAGCCCTGGGCAGGAGGCAGAAAGAGAACCCACCTCCAGAGCACCCTGCTCCCTGCTCGGGGGCGGGACCCCCACTGGTCAGTGCCTGTCCCTCTTCACAGCCTGTCACGTGTCACACGCAAATTCTCACTGTGACCCATAGGCCAGACCAATGAAGCTCAGAGAAGGGAAGGGTTTCTCCCTAGACCACACAGTTACAATGGCTTAGATGGGGATTCGAACACAGGCCACCCTGACTCTCAGTGCTCTGAGCACAGAAGGAGGGCAGGGGGCTGCCTAGTCCGGGTTCCAAAAGGCCTTAGCACTTTTTGAGCTGCTCCCAGCCTCCAGGGAATCAGAGTCTGAGTCAATGTTTGCACGATGGGGTGGGACAGCATAGGTCTCAGGACACTCTACAGGGACAGATAGGGGTTTCCAGCATTGTCAGTGGGGGACAGCTATCACCTTGGTGCGTGGGGGACAGATGTCACTGCTGGAGGCTAGACTGCTGCTACATTACAAGATGCCTGCCCCTCCACCTGGCTCCCTAAGGCAGCCCTGGCCAGGCAGGGTGGCAAGGCATGGCCCTGCCGGGTCTCCCTCTCCTGCCCTCCGGACCCTGTGCCGGCTCAGTGGCTCTCCAAAGTGAAGTGGATACTGAGGGATAAGGCGACTGAAAAACAAGCCCTGAGGTCGCCTGACCCAGGTCCTACCCTACCCTCCCCCACTCCCCGACCCCAGCAGAATCCCTGGGGCCTCATCTCCCGGCAGAGGTGGCCTGCCTCTAGCCCATGCCCAGCCCACACAGACACACACCTACGTACATGCCTGTGAGCTCACACAGGCACACTTACATGCACACGTGCACACAGACACAGATTTGCCAGGCAAGACGCCCTCCCCACCTGGAGATCTGCCGTCCCCTCCCCCTGACGTATGCCTGGCCCCCTGGGGACGGCCCTCCCAGTGGCCCATTGTGACCCTTCGCAAGCAGGGGAGGGTGCTGACTAGGTGGCCGTGGTGGGCTCCCTCCTGGCTTACTAACCTGGAGACTTTAAACAGAGGGAACAGAGTCCTGCCGGCTTCCCTCCCGCCGCTCGCTGGAGCCCTGGGTGAGGGACAGGAAAGGAGGAAACCAATGAATGAGCTGAATGAGCTGGGGCAGGAGGGCTGGGCCAGGGGGCGGGGAGCAGCAAGGCAGGGCTTTAGGAGCTGTCCCTTCGGAGGTCACCAGGGTGTGGGGGGCTCCCCTCGGGGTAGAGACCAGGGACTGGAGGAGGGGCAGGGAATAAAAGGACAAAGACATCACTTGGGGCAGACAGGAGGACAGACAGTAACAACATGGAAAACATGGGCCCCTCGTCAGACAGACAGACAGCCCTGATCTTCCTTCTGGGAATAAGGAGCAGACGCTTGGCTTGGATGCCCAGTGAAGACCCCAAATGTAGCACCCACGGGGGCCCAATGGCTCCCCCGATCCAGGTCTCCTATTTGGGGCAGGAATGGGGTCAAGGTCAGAGGGTCAACATCACTGCTCACCGACCTTCCCCCAGCTCCAAAGACCCTCCCCTCAGTCTGTCAACCTCATCCCCAACCATGAGTGTCCTGCTGCCCCCAACAGAGCAGACGGGCACTACACAGCCTACAGGTGTTCACATTTAAACCTTGATTGGCCTTTCGCCAGGGAAAAGCTCTGTCCCCATCCCTGCCAGAGGGCCTTATGCTAGCTCCCGCCTGCAGCAGGGTCCCTGGATCTTCCCTCATACCTCTCCCTCCGTACACAGAAGAACCTCCTAAATCTATCCTGCCCCACGCTAACAGATACCACCTATTTTTTGCCGTAGGGTCTGAGGTACAAAGCCCCTTCCTCCTTGGAGACACTGCATCTGGGCACAGCTTTCACTTGGCTAGCCCGGGCACATCCGCACTCACTGCACGCACTCCCTGAGCCCCCTGCCAATCTCCCAGTTCCAATTTTCCCACCGATTACCCGACGCAGGGACACCCTGGAGAGAAACAGCTGCTGTACCCAGATGTGGGCAGACTACTGAGAAAGCAAGAAAGAATGCACCACCAATCTAGCACCCCAGGGTGCCCCGGATTGGGGGACGGTGAGAGGGGCAGACTGACTGAGGAGGGGTACAAAGACAGCCTCAACACCCCGAGTCTCCCCACTCCTTGTGTTGGTTTTTGAGAAGCGTGAGTGGTCCAGGATGACCTTGAACTCTGACCCACCTTCCATGGTGCTGGAACTACAATCCTGCTCGCACCCCCTCTCCAATCCCTCCTCACCGCCCTCCCCAGAGACCTGCCCTCTGGGCAGGTGAAGCACTGAGTCTCAGGAGCTTCAAGGTTTCTTGCAGAATCTTTCCACCTCTGTCCAAATTCTCTCACTGAATCCGGAGTCTGCAAGACAGCCACCGTGAATACTTCAAGGTACAGAGAAGTGAAGCCATGTCCGCAGTGAGTGTCCCCGAGCTGCTCCTAGACTCCTCCCATCCAGCCTCCCCTTGCATCAATATTTGGGAAGTTCTCCCTGAAGTCTAACTGTGGTCCATTACATGCTCCAGTAGAATTTTTTTTTTTTTCACTGTCTTCCTGCCTCATTCTAGGGCAGGTGACTGACCCTGGGCTGTCAGGTGGATGACAGAGTCTGTGGACTAGACAAGGAGAGTCTGTCTTTATATGTCTGTCAGTCTGTCTGCCCCCTCACCAGCCCCCAAAGGGCTCAAGGTTTCCTGAGCTTTCACTGTGGGTACCTTTAACTCTCTGGGAGCCCCTTTCCTGGCCCTCCTGATCTAGCAACGGTAGCAGGCAAGCCCCTCAGAGGCCTCTTCCTGTCTAACACACCAGGAGTCCTAGGCTTCTGAGAACCGGTGCTGGAGTTGGTAGTGAGGGTCTGTGTCTGCTAAGGGCTGTTATAAGCCCTGCACACCTTCTTGGGGAGCTGGGAGCTTAATTCCCCTCAATGAGGCAGCAGCTTGTATCTGGGCCACTGTGGGGACACCTACCCCTCAGCAATTATCAGGCGACTGAAGGGGGGGACACAGAAGGATATGGCACCCTCTCCCAGGCTGCATACAAACACCTCTGGCTGGGGCTGAGGCTTGTTGAGTTCTGGGGTCCCCAGCGATGAGACCCGATGAACACGTCCTTCCTAGGTTGGGATATTCCACCCCGGGTCTTGCAGGCAGCCCAGCCTTCTGACCACAGTTCTCAGAAACCTGGTAGCAGTGGCTGAAGGCCGGCCACCTGCTGGACCCACAGCAGGAGAGAAAACCAGGGCTGGATTACGGTTCCTCCACAGAGTGGAGTGCAGGGCTGGCAGGGGCTTCCAGCCCCCTCATCCATCCCCGAGGCTGGAGGACAGATGCAGGCAAGGTATATCACAGTCAGGGAGTGAGGAGCTGCTGTCTGTAAGCCGCCAGTGTGTGCATGTGTGTGTGCCCAAATGTCTTGGCCTTGCGCCATTTCTTCTGGCTCAGCTGAAGCTGAGAAGTATTCCTCCCACCCTTCATGTGACAAGGCATTTCTTATCTCAGGGGACAGGAGGTGGGGAGAATCTTAGACAACTGACAGGGAGCTTAAAACCCTCTATTTCTAACTTCTTTACTTATATCAAGGACACTGAGGACCAGAGAGGGCAACCAAGTTGCCAAGGTCACACAGCAACAGAGAAGACACCAGTCTAAGCTTCTTCTTGAGGGAACAAAAGGGACTTCCCATTGCTTCCTTTGTCCCACAACTCAGGACCCCCTCAGTCACGCACAGGAGTTAGCTTCTGGAAGAGGGTGCCATGCTGGCCAGTCCCCTGTTCCTAGCTGTTAACACTAGCATGTACTCCCACGCCGCTGACCCCTCCTCCTCCCACACTGGGAAATGCTTCTCTCTATGTGACCTCCATTCCTCCTGCTGTAGCGTGGGCTTGTTTCCTCTCAAGCTGTCCTATGCAGGGGCAGGGAGAGGGGAGCAGAGCAGACTTGCAGCCTCCACACCCCGCCAGCATCGAGGACCAGGGCAGAGTGTCCTGGGAGTTGGCCCTATGCCCGGTTTGCACATGACGGAAGAGTGGCGGATGTAGCAACCCGAACATAGGAAAAGAGGTCTTCTAGGAACTGTCCAGCCACAGCCACTCCCAAGTCCAGCCTGGGGCCAGCAGTCTCTAGAACCCCAGTCTGCTTATCACAGGCCAGGCACATGCTAGACGTTATCTATTATCTCATGTATTCTTCACTCTTCCATGAGCAGAAACTAATTTTGCCCCCAGGGTCAGTGCTGCCCTAAAACTGAGTCTAACCCCGTTCCCACTTGCTGCATTTCTTCTGCTCCAGTCCCTGGTGATGGAGTTCATTTTTGTCCTTCGGAAGCTGCCATCGTGACTCAGTGGTCTCATACTACCTCTTCTAGGCCACAGCCTTTATCCTAGCCTTGCCCCAGGTAGCAGGGGACAGGTATTTGAAGAGAGCCACCGAAGGAATAAGGGCTGGGGTCCAGGGCTCTGCCCTGTGCCAGGTATGGAGTACACCTGGGTGGCAAGGAGGCAGGACCTGTATAAGATCAGGATGGGTGGACCGGGGCCTCTGGGGTTCTACACACACACACACACACACACACACACACACACAAACGGTCTCAGGCTAGGCAGGAAAAAACCTCTTCTCTCCTGGCCTCCATGTCTGAGGCTCAAGTCTCAGCTCTCAATCCCAGAGTTCAGGGGCCTGGTCTGGAACAGGAGGGAAAGGACACCACTGGCCTCGCTGTGCACTGTGACATGAACGGAAGCCGAAGGTCCTGACGCACCAAGGGGAGCACTTAGCGATCTGACACCCTACTGTCCAGCCCTGCAGGATCTCCTCCACCAAGACCATACATACTCTCTCCTGCTTTAGAGCAGGGACACGGGATGGGGTGAGGGACACGACACAACACCCACCTTCCCGGGGCTTAGCTCCCACCCTCTAAGAAGCTGGAGCCCTGGGAGTTGAGCCAATGGGTGAGGGGAGCTGGAAAGATAGGCGGGACTCTGGGCCCCATGTGGGTGGTGTCCTTCCCCCTGCAAGCAGGCGCTATTAACATATGCAAAGCATATGCAAATCACCCAGAAGAGAGACACAACATCGCAGGAATGTCAGAAGAGACCTTGGAGATCATCCAGCCCCGCCCCCTCATCTCAGGTGAGAAAGGAGACCAGGGAAGGGACTTGCTCAAGGTCACACAGACATCGTAGGCCTGAGACAGGATTAGTGCAGGGCTCCAGGCTCAGTATTGTTTCTGATGATCATCTGTTATCTGGGGGGGGTTAACCAGGGGAGAGTGGCCAGGGCCTGGCATGGTGCCCAGCAGCTTCCTGGATCCCACTTGCCTCCCTGGAGGCTGAAGGTAGTCTGATGGGCACGGGTTGAGAGACAGCTGTGTGACAGAAGTACCTTTAGGGAACAGGAACCAGAAGGGCTGGGCAAAAGAAAAAAAAAAAAATCCGTCGGGGAGGTGAATGCCAGAAGGTAACTGAAGTGTGTGAGGCAGGGGCATGAAGAGCCCAATGTCAAGGTGAGATGCCTGAGGTGGTGTGGGAGGACACACACACACACACACACACACACACACACACACACACACCATGCAGCCTGGAGTGTGCTCAAATGCACAGCAGCCCCCTCCAGCCTGCACTCTGACAGTGATGGCACCTGACAGCCCATAATAGTCAGCTGGCCCATCCCTGCCGAGGCTGCGGCTATGGCTGTTCAGTGACTGCTCCCCTCCGCAGCAACCTTCCACTCAGTCCTAGAAAGCAGGGTTGCTGCTGGGGCAGAGAAGACAGGCAGAGGGGAGGGGCCGCCAGAGAGAGCAAGGGGACTTTTGAAGGAGAGGGGACGCTGGCGGCTGGGGGAGGGGCAGGGGGATGGGAGGTGGGAGACTGGCAGAGAGGAGAGGTGGGGGGCCTGAGGTGACAAGAGGGGACTCGGGAACAGAAGGGAAGGATGGTGTGGGGTCCTAGGGGCCTGGAGGACCACACTAGAGCCTGGGTCCTGGGTATGGAGGCCTGCCACTGAGGTGCTACACTGCCAGCAGGGGTTGGGGACCATGCCTCTGCCCATCACTGGCTGCCAAGAAATCGGGCCTCCCTCCCTCCCCTCCTCCTCTCTCCCTTGGGGCAGGAGCTGCTTCCCAGCCAAATCCAAAGCCTTCATCTCCTCTTTTCAGAGCTGGGAATGAAAGAAGGGAAGCGGGAGCAGCCCTCAAACCCGCTGACGGCCAGATTTTTATTATCTTTGCTCAAATGGGCCCTGGGAAGCCAGCTAAGGAGTCTTCAAAGAGCCTCTGAGTGCCTTATTGAAGCCGCACCTGCTCCGGCCCACCCACAGCAGGCGTGGGCTGGGGGCACAACTTATCCCCAGCGCCCCCAACTCCAGGACCCTGGGCCAAGGATGCCAGAAGCCTCAACCTCAGCACCTTGTGTCCAGGCAGGGGCCACAAGGTCAGGGAGCCAGGCCAGACCTGGGCCAGTTGGGCATCTAGGCAGGAACTGTCCCTATCTGGGCCTGAACGACAGAAATGAAGAAGGAAAACGAATCTCCTTGCCAGAGCTTAGAGATAAGTGCTTAGAATTCCTCGAAAGAGATGCTTTCATGGCCAGCCTGGGATTTTCCCCTGGACCCTGACCTGCCTGGGCACCTGCAGGCCACTCCATTCCTCCAGACTCCCGGTGATAGCAGGGACCTTCTCAAGCACCGCCGCTTCGCACTGGGCTCCCAGCTCACTGAAAGAGGTCAGATTCCTGTGGCCTAGCCTTCCTCTCACCTGAACACAGTGCCCGGCAGTCTCTGCCCTCAGCTGGGGTGCTCTGCTTCCCTCAACACCTATCTGGGGTGGAGGTGGGGAGCTTCAAAGAGCCCAGCCCTATCCCTGCTCAGCACTTCCAGGGCTGGGGTTTTGGCAGAGAATGCCAAGGTTAGCCCTCGGCAGACAGAGCTTGTGCCCCCCCCATCCCCCATCCCCTGCTCTTGACCACACCATCGAGATCGATGCCCACAGCCAAAAAGGAATCAATGGCTCTAATTAAACCCTTTTCTGGGGTGGGTCCCTGGACAGGGAGGGGGGAACTCTCAGAGGGGCCATGCATCCTGGTGGGTCACTACTTACCTTTAAGAGGCTATATAAGTAAGGCCACCACGGAGCCCCCAGACCTCCTTGCTAGTGGAAGGTGAGCAGAGGGCCAAGGGGAAAGCTTGGGGTGGGAGCATGCCTCTGAGCGCTTGTTCTAGGGACCCTTCCCCTAGTGAGGCTCCTCTCTCCTCTCCCAGACTCAGCCTATATTTGTTTCTTCTAGGCAGATCTCCAGAATAGGAGCCAGAAGGGAGACCCACCACCCGAGGTTCCACCCCAGGGTCGTCACTGAGAGCTAGCCCTCCAGGAAAGGAAGGAAGGATGCAGGACTGGGGGGCAGCATTAGACAAAGACCCTCTTGTCCCCAAGACAGAGTGGCAAGGAGCCAGGGCAAAGCCTTTGCACTCACAGCCAATGGTGCCTGGGTACCAGGCAGCCTGGGGGGGGGGAGCCCCGTCTGTATGTCCAGAGCCCTCTCCCACCGTTGCTTCTACACTAGGCTAAATCTCTACTCCAGCTCCCAGCCTATCCAAGAGCACTCCTTCTGGCTGATTATCACCCTGGACACTTACCCTGAGTGACCCACACACCAACCAGAATCAACCAGACCCCCGTACCCATATACCACAACCGCCCCCCACTTACAAACACACACCAGCCATGCTAGAAACCAACACCGTCCCAGCTACCACCAGAGATGACCGCCTCTCATCTCTACAGTAACTGTCTCCCATCAGACACACCATCAGTTGTTTAAGACCAGCCACAGGGACAGAGAAGGGAAAGGGAGAAACTGAGGCACAGAGTCAGACCGCCAAGCTGTTGGCTCAAGGTCACCCAGACCAAGATGACCAGAGTAGAGGAAGGTATCTTAATACCCCACCCAAATGGCACAAACCCCACCCGAAGGAACAGCACCCCAAAAGGCACAAACCCCACCCAAAGGAACAGTCGGATCCCTAGTCTGCTCAGTTTCTCCACTTCCCACCTTTATCCCAAACACCTTCTGAGGGCCTGCAGCCAAAAAGCCCCAGCTGGGGCCTGCAGAGCCCCAGGTCCGGCAATATTTGAGAGGGGCTGGAAAAGACAGTTCAGCCCGCCTTGCTCACACTGCTGATCCTGCTCACCTGGCTCCCCTCGGCCCCCAGGGTCCCTTGGTCCAACCTCCTCCCTGGGGGAGCGGGCGCGACCCTCCGCGGTCCTCTCCCACCAGGCCAGGGCAAAGCGCCGGAGGCACTGCCAGGGCTGCATGGGGAGGCGTGGGGCTGGGGGTGCGCACCAGCAGCCACACACGCCCCACCGGGCCCTGCCAGCTGAGCTGCGGAGGCACCCGGTCGGCCCCCTCTACTGCCACCAGCATCCTGCTGCCCCCACCGACAGGACTCGGAGCTGGCCCGGGAGCTTCTGACGTAGCAGGGGGGTGCGTGGGAGAGGAGGGGGGGCCACGACGAGTCCCCTCCCCAGCCCCGCCCCTCTACTTCTCCAGCCCCCTGCAGTCCCCACCTCCTCATCACCCCGGACGCCCTCCCCAGCTGGGGGCGCCCTCCTTTGCCCCTTGCCTCTGCAGGGGGAGGGTTTACGATCCAGAAGCCCCTCCCTCAGTCCCTCCCTCTCCAGGGCCCTCCCTACCCGCCCGGCGAGCGGGGAGCAGGTCCCCAGTTTCTGCAACTGCTGAGGAGGCTAGGAGGTCTCCAGGGCTAGGGCCTCGAGGTGCAGGGGGTGGGGTGTAGAATACAGCCTTGTATCCTGGCAACACAGCCAAACCCAGAGCGCTCGCGGTCCCTTGCTTCCCTAAGGGACCGGCGCGAAGGGTCCAGCACTACCAGCCCAGCGCCTGCACCCCATCCTAAGAGCTGAGGCGGGGATGATGCTCTTCCCTTCATCCCCGACCCTTCCCCCGCAACATCCCTGGCCTCACCTCGCATGGACCCTTCCCCTCCCCCCACTCTCCTCGCCATCCCCCTTCACCCACCCCTCCCCCCTACATTGTAACCCCAGGTCCCCTCCCCCCGGGCACCGAGAGGCCCTCCTCGCCCCGTCTCCAGCTTCGCCAGCTCCAGACCCTCTCGGCTCCCCGCGCTCTCCCGCCCTGGTCCGCCCCAGCCCGGCGCGCAGCTGTCCCCTGCCCCCCGCAACACCTGCGCCCGGAGCATCCCTAGCCCGGCCGGCCGCCGCCTCCCGGGCCCGGCCGCCGCCCCCGCCCCCGGCCGAGGGGAAAACACACAAAGAAAACAGAAATACCTTCCACTTAAGCATGGAGGCACATTAGGGAGGAGAGAGACAGGGACATGCCTTGGGACGGAGCGTTCCCCATCGGGCGGGGGCGCGGGGGGCGGGGGCCCCGGGCCGGCCTGCCTGGCGCTCGCCCTCTCGCCGCCTCGCGGGCTCCTCGCTCGGCCCCAGCCCCGGGGCGCGGTGCCAGGCGGGCGGGCCGGGGGCGCGGGCCCCGCCGGGGTGGACCAGCTTGGGAGGGCGCCGGCGGCCGGGCGTGTGGGTGCGCGCGCGCGCGGGCGTGTCACCGAGTGTGCGAGAGCGAGTGTGTGTGTGTGTCTCTCTCTCTCTGTGTGTGTGCGCGCGAGTGCGCGCGTGCGGCCGGCGCGGGTGTGTCACTGCGGGCGGGAGCGCGCGCGACGCGGGCACGCGCCGGTGGCCGGATGGTACAAAGGGCCGCCGGGGGTGGCGGGGAGCGGGGGAGGGGGAAGGGGCACTGCGCTGCCTCGCGCCCTCCGGCAGCACGCCGGGATCCCGCAGCACACTGCCGGGACTGGGGTGCGGGGCGCGCTCACGCTCCGCCCCCCACTCCACCTGCTCCCCCCCACCCCACCCTAAGCGGTCCTCCAGCCGCGGTAGAAACAAATGCGTTGACCCCGGAGTGGCCTCGAAGGAGGCACCTGGGGAGGTGGCGCCTTGGGACAGACAAGCGCCCCGGGCGCGGCGGAGCAGATGGGGAGAGGACGAGAGAAGGGGGAGCACTCTCCAGCCAAGGTGACCTCGGAACGCCACAGTCGCTCTACACCCAGAGTCCAGACCCCCAGTGTGCCTCTCCTCGGTCGCGCCCCCTCACCCCTGCCCCTCCCCCGTCTAAAGCCACCCTCGGCCAAGGACCCAGCTCTCCGGCGCCCCCTGCTGGACAGCCTCCTAGCCCCTACTTGGGTTTCCCGCCCCTACCTCCGGCGCGAGCAGGTACTGCATGCGAGTGAGGGAGGAGACATCGATCCCCTCTGAAGTGGACCCCAACCAAGTAGGACGCTCCAGACCGTCTTCTCACGCCTCCTCTGGTGACACCTTTGCCACTTCCACAGCAGCCTGCAAAGCGCCATTTCGGCACGCCCCACCCTGGTTCACCTTCCTTGGCCTACCTGGTAATTCTGCGGACTTCTCCATCTCCAGCTTGGACCCAGACACTCGTTGACCTTTTGTGCTCAGGCTTTTCCCTCCGTCCTTCCCCAGGGTTTTGTGGCCAGTTTCTCCTCTCAGAATCCTCTCTTCGAGAGGGGCAGGTGGGCTAAGCCCTCTGTCCGTTTTATTTACTCCTGGCATTCCCAGAGGGAGTTCAGATGGTCAAGAAGAGGCCACCCAGTGCCCACATCTCTTCCCTTCAGTCCACCCAGCAGAATGGCTGGCAGACAGAGCCCAGGAGAGGAGACCCCACCCCAAGTGGCCCAGATGACAAACCGGTTTCCCCACTTCTTCATCTACCCAGTCCCAGCCTTAATCTGGGCTCTCCTGCTTTTCTGCCCGCCCCCAGGCCTGCCTCTGAGCCAGCCACATGCCCAGCTAGGGGCAAGGTCCCAAATGCCCCTGACAGATCAATTCCAGCTCCACTACCTCAGGTGGCAGGGCAAGGCGGTGAGAGGGAAACTCGGCTCCAGCTGGCCATCTCAGGAGGCCAGCCAAGAACTGTGTCCTGGACACATGGTCTGGGCACACAACCCCAGCAGTTAAGACCATGACTTCTCTCCTGGGCCAGCTGCTTTTCCCTCTGCCAACTGGATGGTGCCCATCTTTTGGCCTCTGGGCACTCACTGGGCACCCTTCCAGCTCCCTGCCTGGCTGCCTGCCTAAGATGGGCACTAGGAAACCGCAGGCCCTATGCATGGGAGGGGTCACAGCCTGGCACACACCTCTCCCCCCTTCAGAACTTCACACTGCTCTATAAGACTCCTCTGCCTTTGGGTGGTCCCAACCCAGAACCCCCCACCAGGAACAAAATGTCTTCTTGTCCCTATTCTGTGCCCATCTAAGGGGAAGGGCATCAGCCGGTACTTTACCCAATAGTCTCTAATTTAATCCTGCCACATTAGCCATATATCAAAAATAAAGGTGCACACCTGTCATCCTAGATTTGGGAGGTAAAGGCTGGAGGATCAACACAAAGTTTAGGCCAGTCTGATCTCCCTAAGTGAGTTCTAGTCTGGCCAGGGATACATGATGAGACCTTGCCCAAGAAACAAAACAAAATAGAAGCCAGGCGGTGGTGGTGGTGGTGGTGGTGTACACCTTTAATCCCAGCACTTGGGAGGCAGAGGCAGGTGGATCTCTGTGAGTCCGAGGCCAGCCTGGTCTACAGAGTGAGATCCAGGACAGGAACCAAAACAACACAGAGAAATCCTGTCTCAAAAAACAAAAACAAAAAAGAAAAAGAAAGAAAGAAAGAAAGAAAGGAGAATAAAGCTGGGAAGTAGAAGGCTGAGTGAGAGACACTGCCAGCCGCCACGATGACAAAGAGCATGTGAAGATGCCGTAAGCCATGAGCCGTGTGGCAAGGTATAGATTAATAGAAATGGATTAATTTAAGATATAAGAACAGTTAGCAAGAAGCCTGCCACGGCCATACAGTTTGTGACCAAAAAAAAAGAAAGGAAGGAAGGAAGGAAGGAAGGAAGGAAGGAAGGAAGGAAGTTTCCAAGAAGTTTAGACAACTGCCCAATCCAAGAGCCTCTGAGGTAAAACTGAGCCCCAGGCTGGCCTGACTCTAGAACTCCCAGCCTCTTTTCTACTTCCACTGCCATCTTACCTGTGACTACCAGAAGCAGAGACCAGCCCTGGCACCCCAAGTCCCACACCCACACAGCTGTTAGCAGACAGCAGGGGGACCAGTGAAGCAGAGTTAGGACAGGGGCTGTCCAGTCCCCAAGGACCTGAGCATTCTCTCTGAGGTGACAATTGGAAAGATGCTTCTCCTCTTCTCTCCTATTCTGTGGACTCTGCTGCATTTAACACTTGACTCCTAGACTCACCAACAAGCCACGGATCAAGACTGGGTGGGAAAAGGGGGGTGAATCAGCACCTGGGAATCTGAGCTCCAAAGACGGCTCCAGAGGAAGCCCTTCATGGCAAGACACAATCATCAGGTGTAAGTCGTTTTTCATTTATGTAACTCTTCTCTATTTCTGTTGTGGTGGTGTTTTTGAAACACTCTTGTTATTTAGTTCAGGCTGACCTTCAGCCTACAGTCCTCCTGCATCAGTTTCCCTAGTGCTGGGATCACAGATGTTGGCCACCGGGCATGGCTTGTGTAGCTCACTTTTGTTTGTTTGTTTGTTTGTTTGTTTTGTTTTGTTTCAGTGCTGAAAATACAGTGCTGGGATTGAACCCAGAGCCCCCACAACACATTCTGCGCACATGCTCTATCCCTAGGTCACGTTTTAATAATGGTAAATCCTTCACATTTCTGATCGTCTCAGAGCTAAGGACTCACTGACACACACACACCCTCTACTCTCCAGTGACCCTCTATATACATACACATACACCAGGACAGCTAGCCCCGGGGCTCCATGGAAGCATGATGATAAACAGAGTCTAAACAGAAACATAGGTCTCACAGTCCCAAACAACGACCTGACCGTCATCCTTCAGGGATGCCACCTCCCGTGAGGTCTCTGAAGGAGGAGTGCTCTGCTCCTAGGAGGAGGCTGGTGAGGGAGGGCGTCAACAGCCTGGGTGTTCCTTATCCAGCAGAAGCAAGCAGAATGGCTTCTCTATGCTGGCATGGTGCCCAGCCAACCCTCATGCCAGCTGCCTCCACCTGAGATGCCTCAGGTGCTGCCCCGCCTTTTCTCATTCCTCAACATAACTTCCCTCTGGTCCTCCTCCCCTGTGGCGCTGGCGATGCTCTTCCTAGCCAGCAGCTGGCATGTTTGAGGATTGGGAAAACAGTTCCTCACCACTCCTTCTGTCCTTCTGAAGTACTCCAGGGCCCTGGCCCACTCCAAGGGCAGCAGAAAGGAGAGGCGGGAGCAGCCTAGAGTGGGGAGTTCTTACCCTTTCCTCCTCTTCCCTAAGACATTGTAGCAGCAGGCCTGGCACCTAGCGTAGTTAGTAAAGCGGGTGATGAGGAAATCAAGGCTGACCCGCGCACGAACTGCCCATTCTGCACCGTGAAGCATCTGCGTGAGGTGAGGTTCCCTAAGAATGTCCCCCCCCCTTTCCGTTTGTCTGGCCAGGGCATTTCATGAGCCCCATAGAGCCATCCAGAAAGCACTAAGCAGTGACCATGCATTGAGGTGGAAGATGCGGCAGGGCAGGAGGAAGACGGCGCTGCCCCTCAGCCAGGCTAGCATCTGGGACCCTAGATCCTGGACACCTCTCTTCTCACGGAGCTCGGTGTTCACCCCCACTCCACTCCACAGCAGAGCCCCGTAAGTGGCTGTAAATTTCAAAAGAGTCTCCTGCTCCCTCAGGTCCCCCTCCCTCGCTTGTTATTGTAACGAATGCAAACGGTGCTCAATAATTGATGCCTTCATTAGCACATCAAACTGCTTTCCAAAGAATGCAGAGAGAAAGTGGAAGGGGTTCTCCGAGGCTGGGCCCCTTCACAGACCCTCAGCCGTCACTCAACCTCCCAGCCCCCACAGTGGAGTGGGCAGGGTTCTCAGAGCCCCAGGCTCTAGCTGCCTGTCCCCTAGCAAGGAACCCAAGCTCTCCTTTCAAACTCCTTGTGATAGACTCTGAGTCTCCCTCATTAAAGGAGGTCTCAGCACCCTGGAAAAGCCCTTTGGTGGCTTTTTGGAAGAGAGGTGCTGTCCCCCAAGTTTCAGAGTCAGTAAGTTCGAGGGGATGTGCATTTCTAGCAAGTTCCCAAGAAGTGGGCTGCTGCAGGGTCAGGACACACTTGCCGAGCTAGTTGGGTGGCGACAGCCTTCTGGCTCTCCCAGCTTAGGGCTTTGCCCACAGAGGCAAGTCCTGGCAGGGCCTGGCCCACATGGGGAGTGTCTAAGAGGCCTTCTCAGCTCTCATGAATCTCTTCTGTTTTCCTCACACCATCAAGGAAGTTCGCTGCTGTCTGGAGCACCCTTGGCCATTCCTGTCTCCCTAAACTTTAACCCTCCACATTGAGAGACAGGGGTGGGTCTTCTGAAACCCTGCTGTGTGCCAGGTCCATGCTTCGTGATGCTGGCATTCTCTCCTAACAATCAAACAGGAAGCATGGCTTCCCAGCACCTCATCCCTCTTGGGGGACTTCCTGGGAGGGGGGTGCCTTATGACTGCAGTCCATAAACATGCAGCTCTCTACCCTCACTCTGTCCCTCAGGTATCTTGAGCTGGACATGAAGTAGTGTAAATTTGTAATCTCAGCTACTCAGGAGACTGAGGAACAAGGACCAAGAGTCTAAGGCAAGCTGAGCTAAGCAATTAGTGTGAGGGCAGCCTGGAATACACAATAAGTCCTTGCGAAGAAGAAGAAGAAGAAGAAGAAGAAGAAGAAGAAGAAGAAGAAGAAGAAGAAGAAGAGGAGGAGGAGGAGGAGGAGGAGGAGGAGGAGGAGGAGGAGGAGGAAGAGGAAGAAGAGGAAGAAGGGAAGGAAGGAAGGAAGGAAGAAAGAGAGAGAGAGAGAGAGAAGAAAGAAAGAAAGAAAGAAAGAAAGAAAGAAAGAAAGAAAGAAAGAAAGAAAGAAAGAAAGAAAGAAAGAAAGAAAGCCGGGCGGTGGTGGCGCACGCCTTTAATCCCAGCACTCGGGAGGCAGAGCCAGGCGGATCTCTGTGAGTTCGAGGCCAGCCTGGGCTACCAAGAGAGTTCCAGGAAAAGGCGCAAAGCTACACAGAGAAACCCTGTCTCAAAAAACAAAAAAACAAAACAAAAAAAAAAAAAAGAAAGAAAAGAAAGAGAGAGAGAGAGAGAGAGAGAGAGAGAGAAAGAAAGAAAGAAAGAAAGAAAGAAAGAAAGAAAGAAAGAAAGAAAGAAAGAAAGAAAGCGGGTGAATGAACTTTAATGGGGGTGAGGGAGCAAGGTGAAAATGTGAGAGAAGGGAGAGGAGGCCCACAGAAGTGAGGATGCAGAACAGGAGAAAAGGAGAGAAGAGAAGAAGGGAAGCAGGAGTGAGGAGGCAGGAGGGAGAGGAAGGAGAGAAAGGACCAGTAAGAGAAGAGGGGCCTAGGGGAGGAAGAACGGGAGGACAATCTGTACGTGAGCCTCAGCTCAGCAGGATCACCCCTAGCTTGCTTTGCGGTTCTAGATCCAGCCATCTGGTCCTTACATCTTGATGAGTGAGAGAAAGAAAGACACCCTCCACCAGTCCACTCAGGACTAACTAACCTGACAAGCCTATGGTGGGGTGAGGGGAACGGGGCAGATGCCATGCCGACCTAGTTCACACATACTAACACCCGATGACCCTCCAAGGTCGTACCCATCCCTTGTTTAATAATGAAGGTAGATGAACCTCTTGGGCATTCCGTGTGGGAGTGAAAATAGTTCAGCCGCCGCCGGTGGAAAGTCACGTGACAGTTCCCTCAGTATCAAATGGTTGCTTGACCCAACAGCCCAGCCTCTTCCTGTCTTCAGGTGGGGGAGTCGATAAACGAGTTGTGCTGTGTCTACGCAGTGGAACCTCTGTTCCACCCTAAAAAGGAATGAAGGTGGCTGAGTCTGGAAGACCGTGCTAAGGGGAAGAAGCCAGGCATTGTCAGTTGAATGCCGGGTGAGTCCCTTTATGTGAAAGATTCACAACGGGTACAGCTGTAGTCCTGCCAATCAGAAGGCAGAAGTGGGGGCAGTGGCCCAGTGGGTCTGGCTTCCTTTTGGAGTAAAAGGAGTATTTAGAAACAAGATGGGAAGCAGGGTTTGCCCAGCATCCTGAAAGTAGGAGGCCCTTTGGAGTCCTTTTTATTTTATCTCCCCTGGCCCTGGCAGCTGTTCACTTTAGCATGGCTGGTTTTATGTTATGTGAATTTCACCTCAATAAAAAATGAAAGGCTAGTTGGCTGTGGTAGAAAATGCCTGTCATCTCAGCACTTAGGAGGTAGAAGCAAGAATATCAGGAATTCAAGGTCACCTTGGCTACATAGTGAGCTCAAGGCTATGTGAGACCCTCTTTCTCAAAAAAAAAAAACAAAACACGGATGGAGGCAGAGCCAGGCGGATCTCTGTGAGTTCGAGGCCAGCCTGGGCTACCAAGTGAGTTCCAGGAAAGGCGCAAAGCTACACAGAGAAACCCTGTCTCGGAAAAAAAAAAAAAAAAAACTGCTTTTCAATTAAAAAAATAAAGTAACTGAGAATTGGTCAGGGAGTCACTGAGTCGACATCTTTCAACATTTCTCTCACCTTCTTTGGGAACTAGCCCTTGTGCCCACATGTCACAACCTTCCCCAATGCCCAGGGGCAGCAAACACCTGCTCTGAAGTCTCAGATGATGGTTGAAAGCCCCCAGGATGCTTCTTTGTGCAGTGAGGTGGCCTGATCCAAAATCTCCTCCTTAACCCGGGAGAAGGCCTCCCTTCCAGGCCCCGCCTTCCAGAACCCGCTGCCTTCCTGAGCGGGCGGCATGCACCAATCTGCATTGAGAAGCTCAGCTTCGAGCTTCAGTTATCATTGAACCACCTGCCCCACCATCAGACCCACCTCATCCTTGTCATTTTGCTCCAAAGACAGCCTTCGAGGTGGTTCAGTGGGTAAAGGGGCTTGTCACCAACCTGATTCCCTAGGACCTGCGTGGTAGGAGACAACTGATTCCCGCAAGTTGTCCTCTGATTCTCACACATGCACTATGGTACACACACACACACACACACACACACACACACACACACACACCTTGCTGCTCCTGCAGGGAACTCCGGATTCATTCCCAGCTCCCTCCCACATGGTCACTTGAAATCACTTGAACTCCAGTATCTGGGAATGTGATGCCCTCTTCTGGTCTGCACAGGCACCTACATGCACATGGTACACAAACTCATGCAAGCCCATACACATATACACAAAATAAATATAGTAAAATAAATCCAAAAACATTGTTAAAAATTTTTAATTAAAAAAAATTTTTTTTGGCTTTTTCAAGACAAGGTTTCTCTGTGTAGCTTTGGAGCCTGTCCTGGAACTCGCTCTGTAGACTAGGCTGGCCTTGAACTCACAGAGATCTACCTGCCTCTGCCTTCCGAGTGCTAGGATTAAAGACTTGTGCTAACACCGCCAGCTTTTTTCTTTTCTTTTTTTTTTTTCTTTTGTTTTTTTGAGACAGGGTTTCTCCATGTAGTTTTGGTGCCTGTCTTGGATCTCGCTCTGTAGACCAGGCTGGCCTCGAACTCACAGAGATCCGCCTGGCTCTGCCTCCTGAGTGCTGGGATCAAAGGCGTGCACCACCTCCACCCAGCCACTGCCCGACTTTAATTCAGTTTTTAATTAGGGGCAGGCAGATCTCTGAGAGTTCAAGGCCAGCCTAGTCTATAGAGCGAGTTCCAGGACAGGCTCCAAAGTTACAAAGAGAAGCCCTGTCTCGGAAAAACAAAACAAAACCAACAAAAAAAAAAAGCAAAGCCCTCTAGCCTGGCATGGTGGCACACACACTTTTTTTTTTTTTTTTTTTGGTTTTTCAAGACAGGGTTTCTCTGTGTAGCTTTGTGCCTTTCCTGGAACTCACTTGGTAGCCCAGGCTGGCCTCGGACTCACAGAGATCCGCCTGGCTCTGCCTCCCGAGTGCTGGGATTAAAGGCGGGCGCCACCACCGCCCAGCTGGCACACACACTTTTAATCCCAGACACTTGGAAGGCTAAGGCAAAAGGGCTGTGAGCTGGTGGTCAGCCAGGACAAGTTAGCAAGACTGTCTTTCTTTGTCTGTCTGTCTGTCTTTTTGTTTGAGACAGGGTTTCCCTGTGTAGCCCTGACTGTCCTGGAACTTGCTTTGCAGATCAGTATGGTCTTGAATTCAGACCTGCCTGCCTCTGCCTCTCAAGTGTTGGGACTAAAGACACGTGCCACCACTACCTGGCTCTTTTTTTTTAAGTAAAAATATTTTTATATGCATGGGTGTTTTGCATGCATCTATGTTTTGTCTGGTCTGGGTGGAGGCCATAAGAGGGTATTGGATGCCCTGGAACTGGAGTTACATAAATTGTGAGCCACCATGTAGGTGCTGGGAATTGAACTCAGGTCCTCTGGAAGAGCAGCAAATGCTTTTTACCATTAAGTTATTTTTACAGCCCAAGACCCTGTCTTAAAATAAATTTTGGGGGGCTAGGAAGATGGCTCAGGGAATAAAGGCACTTGCCACCAATCCTGATGACCTGAGTTTAATCCCCAGAACTGACAAGATAGAAAAAGAAAACCAGTTCCTGCAAGTTTTCCTCTGCCTTCCACATACACATACACACACACACACACACACACACACACACACACACACACACTCCCCCACATACACCCAACTCACACATACCACATCATACTCACATACCCTTCTTCCCACCCCCACATACAAATAAATAAATTAAAAAAATTTTTTTTTTTACATTTTTTGAGACAGTCTCATGTAAGTCCCAGCTGGCCTCAAGTTCACAATGTAGCTGAGGGTGGCCTTGAACTTGTGATCCTCCTGCCTTTTCCTCCCAAATGTTAGGATTACAGCTGTGCACCACCATGCCTAGCTTTTCCAAATTAAAAAACAAAAAATAAAAGAGAAGAAATAAAGAAAGAAAAATGTAAAGGGCTGAGTGTTGTAGCTTGAGCACCTACCCAGCACATCCAAGAACCTGGGTTCTATTCCCAGCACTGTAAAATAAAAAAACAAGGGCTGGAGAGATGGCTCAGTGGTTAAGAGCACTGACTGCTCTTCCAGAGGACCCTGGTTCAATTTCCAGCAACCACAGGGCAGCTCACAACTGTCTGTAACTCCAGTTCCTGAAACCCAACACCCATGGCAAAACACCAACGTATGTGAAATAAAAACAAATAAATAAAAATTAAAATAAAATAAAAAATAATAATATAAAACAAACCAAACAGTCGAGTGGTGGTTGCGTACGCCTTTAATCCCAGCAGAGGCAGGCAGATCTCTGAGTTCAAGGCCAGCCTGATCTACAGGGTGATCACAGGACAGCCAGGGCTACACAGGAAAACCCTGTCTCGAAAACAAACAAACAAACAAACAAACAAACAAACAAACAAACCAACAAACCACTTAAGATTGTTTTAATCACCACTAAGCTAAGAGCTCGGGTCTCTGGAATCTCACATTGCTCACAATCTCTGTCCCTTTCCAAGGTGCCAGGCCCTGGGCTGGCTGCTAGGGAGCTAGCAGTGCAAGGCCTTCCAGAATGATCCACACCCGTACACTGCTCCCCTCACGGAGGCTTCCACTCCCACTAGCTCTACAGATGGGATAGAGACCCTCAGCTCTCTGAGGTCCTGACACAAGGTTCTCACCTTCTTCTCAGTCAAATGGACATGCATACTCATCTCCAACAAATGCCCATCCCTCCTGACCTCCGCAGCGCATCCAAGGACCCCAGGGCACAGCTACTCAGAGTGAAGTCTATGCATCAGGGCTGGCCTAGCTGCTGTTTGCCAAGGACACAGAAACAGAGAATAACCTTGAAAAACCATGGCAGCCATTTGACATTGAAGCACATGACTGTTTCTGCTGTGTTTTACAAAAGCATGATGCACAGCCATTGGGACACTTCAAAAGCAAGCCCCTCTATTGTAAAGGTTTGAAAAGGCACTGCTGTGGTTGTGTGTGTGTGTGTGTGTGTGTGTGTGTGTTATGTGTGTATGTGTTTATGTGTGTATGTGTGTATATGTATGTGTGTGTATGTGTGTATATGTATATGTGTGTGTATGTGTGTATGTATGTGTGTGTATGTGTGTGTATGATGTGTGTGTATGTGTGTGTGTATGATGTGTGTTGTGTGTGTATATGTGTGTGTATGTATGTGTGTATGTGTGTGTATGTGTTTATGTGTGTATGTGTGTATATGTATGTGTGTGTATGTGTGTATATGTATATGTGTGTGTATGTATGTGTGTGTATGATGTGTGTGTATGTGTGTGTGTGTATGATGTGTGTTGTGTGTGTATATGTGTGTGTATGTGTGTGTGTATGATGCGTGTTGTGTGTGTATATGTGTGTGTATGTGTGTGTGTGTGTGTGTGTGTGTGTGTGTTTTGTCCTTGCTTTTGCCTTTGTTCCTACCTCAGACCTCCATCCTGAAGGGAGCCCAGGCAATCCAGGGTTTCCTTCCCCAATGGTAGCTTCTAGCAACCCTAGCCTTCTTCACCTTCGGTTAGCCATAGAGTAGTCCTCTGTCCTACACTTGCCCAATAGCAGATCATAAGACTCCTCATTCTGGAAGATTCCTGGCCGGCAGCAGGGAGGAATGCTGAAGGAGCTGAAGGTCAAACCCACCGCTGGCTTCCCTCAAGCTTTCACGAATGTGCCCTGACTCCTCCATGAAAACCCAGGAGGACAGGATCTGGCAAGTTTCCGGATGGCTAGACATGTGGAGGTTGCTGAAGTGTGGCCCAAGAAGAGTATATGGGAGTTCCATGCCCTTCCCGATGCCTCACACACGCAGCAATTCATCTGTTCTGTGGAATAACCTTATTTCTCTTTGGTTTGGTTTGGTTTTTGGTTTTTGTGTTTTTTCGAGACAGGGTTTCTCTATAGCTTTGGAGCCTGTTCTGGAACTCACTCTGTAGACCAGGCTGGCCTCGAACTCACAGAGATCTGCCTGCCTCTGTCTCCTAAGTGCTGGGATTAAAGGTGTGTGCCACTACCGCCTGGTTTATTTCTTACTTTAAAAAAAAATTTTTTTAATTTTTATTTTATGTGTATTAGTATTTACCTGCATGTATATCAATGTGAGGGTGCCAGATCCCCTGGAACTGGAGCTACAGACAGTTGTGAGCTGCCATGTGGGTGCTGGGAATTGAACCCAGATCCCCTAGAAGAACAGCCAATGCTCTTAACCACTGAGCCATCTCTCCAGTCCCGTTTGTTACTTTTTAATTTTTGTTCATGTGTATGTGTGTGTGTGTGTTTGTGTTATGTGTGTGTGTATGAGTATGTGTGTGGTGTATGCCCATGTGTATGTGCACATTCACATGCTTGTGAGCATGTACAAAGGCTGGAGGAAGACAGGTTGTCTTGTTCTATCGCTCTATCTGTTCCCTTGGGGAAGGGTCTCTCCCTGAACCTGGGGCTAGGCTGGTGGCCAGCAAGTCCAAAAAAGATCTTCTAGTCTCCACCCCATCATGTCCCCACTGAGATGTACAAGCTGCCACACTGGGCTTTTTACATGGGTGGTGGGATTTGAACCCAGGTCCTCATGCTTTTCTAATAACCACTCCTACCTGCTGAACTGTCTCCCAGCTCTGGTGATATCTTTTATAAAAGATAAATCAGCAGCAGGATATGTCAGCATTGGGGAAGTTGAGACAGGAAGATTGAGAGTTGGAAGCCAGCCTAACAACATAACGAGATTTTATCTTTAAACAAAGAAAGGAAGCCAGGCAGTGGTGGTGCACATCTTTAAACCCAGCACTTGGGAGGCAGAGGCAGACTGATCTCTGATTTCAAGGCAGACCAGGTCTAAGAGTGAGTTCAGGACAGCCAAGGCTACACAGAGAAACCCTGTCTCATAAAACAAAAAAAGAAAGATGCATCCCAATGCCCTTGGGAAGTGGAGGCAGGAACATCAGGAGTTCTAAATCATTCTTAGCTATGTATCGAGCTGGAAGTCAGTCAGGGCTGTATGAGACCTTGTCTTAAATAAACAAATAAAATCAGCCAGGCAGTGGTGGCGCACACCTTTAATCTCAGCACCCAGGAGGCAGAGGCAGGTGAATCTGTGAATTCAAGGCCAGCCTGATCTACAGAGTGAGTTCCAGGACAGTCAGAGCTACACAGAGAAACCCTGTCTCAAGAATAAATAAATAAAATAAATAAGAAACAGTATAGCTGGGTGGTGGTGGCGCATGCCTTTAATCCCAGCACTCAGGAGGCAGAGCCAGGTGGATCTCTGTGAGTTCCAGGCCAGCCTGGTCTACAGAGTGAGTTCCAGGAAAGGCGCAAAGCTACACAGAGAAACCCTGTCTCAAAAAAAAAAAAAAAAAAAAAAAAGAGAAAAGAAACTGTATCAACCAGTAAATGTAAATAAGTATTTCAGGGTTTCCCTGTGTTCTGTAAACAGAAGGTTTGGGGAGCCCTGCTTTATAGACGATCCTCAGAACACAGGTTGAACACCCAGGGAGTGCGAGTGGCATGGGATGGGATGATCTCAGGGTCCGAAGCCCCAACCTACAGGATCTGGCCTAATTCTGTCAGCCTTATCTCTGATTGTCTCTTGCAACACAGGACATGAGCACACTTCCTGCACCTTCCCCTCATAGCCCAGGCCTTTGCCCAATAGCCTAATACTGTTTCCCAGCATGGGCTTATCTTCTCCTTCCTCTGCACCTGTGGATACCTGACTCCCACTCTGAGGCCAGCTCGGATTCCATTTCCTCCAGAAAGTTCTTCCAGAGCCCGCCCCTCTCCTCAGAAACACACACCAATAAGTTCTAGCTAAAATTCCCTCTTGGGCTCTTGAAAAACACACTTAGCTTTCTCCTCTTTCTTTCTTTTTTTCTTTTTTTTTGTTTTTTTGGTTTTTTTTGTTTTGTTTTGTTTTTCAAGATTGATTTATTTTGCTCGGTGTGGTGGCACACGCCTTTAATTCCAGCACTCCAGAGGCAGAGGCAGAGGCAGAGGCAGAGGCAGAGGCAGAGGCAGAGGCAGAGGCAGAGGCAGAGGCAGAGGCAGAGGCAGAGGCAGAGGCAGAGGCAGAGGCAGAGGCAGAGGCAGAGGCAGGTGGATCTCTGTGAGTTCAAGATTCTAGATGAGCCAGAGCCTTGCTCCCCTGGGCCCCTCTGGCCTCTCCACCCTCTAGAGCATCTAGTACTGTGCTAGGTGGGTGGATTCTGGCCATGCTGCTGTCCTGCTCTGACCCCACTTGGCTCTTTTGAGCTAAGTCTCCTTCATATTCTCTGTCCCAGCCCTGGTGTCATAGACCCTTCCATCTGGGGTCTGACTCTCTCAGCAATAACTGTTGGTATATGACTGGGGACAAATATAGTGACATATAAAATATTAAGAACTGCAGGTTTGGGGGGTTGGATTTTTTTTCATATTTGTTGAGTAGGAAATCATGTTGGGGTGTGTGTGTGTGTGTGTGTGTGTGTGTGTGTGTGTGTGTGTGATACAAAACTCAAACAGTGAAAAGAGAAAGCACACGTCTATAGCCTTATAGCCTTAACATCTGAGATATAGAGGCAGAAGGGTCAGAGTTCAAGGTCACTCTTAGCTCCATAGTGAGTTACAGTCCAGCCATGGCTACACAGTGAGACCCTGTCTCAAAAACTAATTATGAGCCGGGCACTGGTGGCTCACACCTTTAATCCCAGCACTCAGGAGGCAGAGGCAGGTGGATCTCTGTGAGCTCAAGGCCTACAGAGCAAATTCCAGGACAGCTACACAGAGAAACCCATCTCAAAAAGCCAACCCAACAAAGAAAAAAGCAATTGATTAATTTTAAACATTAAAAAAATGTTTTAAAGGAATATAGTAAGCAGTCAGTTTCCCCGCCCTGGCCGTCTGCAGCCCCCAGGTCCTGCCCCCAGTGGTAGCCAACTCCGAGCCTTGCAGGGGTTCTATAATGGGGCCGTTGTATTCTGCTACCCACACGTGGACAGGATGCACACCAACACCTTGCACTGGAGTTGTTGCTCTGTCAGGGCAGGTGAGGTGCCTCTGAATGGATGTTCAATGGCCTCCAGCCCAGGAAAAACCCTCCTTGGTTCTCCCTGGAGTGGGCCGAGCGCGTCTGTGCATCCAGTCTCTAAATCTCCATGGCGGGAGAAGGGAGGTGAGTTCTCGGGGTGCTGTTCCATTTCGTTTTACTTTGTTGTTGCTTTGTTTTGCTTGAGACAAGATCTCACTGCACAGCCCTGGCTGGCCTGGAACTCACTCTGTAGACCAGGCTACCACTGAACTCACAGAGATCCACGTGCCTCTGCCTCCTGAGTGCTGGAATTAAAGGTGTGGGCTACCATCGCCCACATAGTATACAGATTTTTTTTTTTAATTTTATTTGGGGAGAAATAGTCTTCCTCAAGGATGAGCACATCAATTGGTTATCCAATACCAAATCGTCAGCCCTGGAAACATACATACAACTAATATTCTACAGATGAGCAGGTTATATCATTTAGGAATATATATATATATATATATATATATATATAAACATACTATATATATTATATATATGATAACAATAAATAAAGAGGCCATGAATTTGAAGACAGCAAGGAGGAGTATATGGCAAGGTTTGGAGGGAGGAAAGGAAAGGGAGAAATGTGGTAATTATATTACACTCTCCAAAATTAAAAGAGTTTGCCAGGCAATGGTGGCACTTGAACTCAAAGCCTTGCACTTAGGTACCACCAAGGTATATCCCCAAACTTTCTTTGGGGGACACTTAAATCTCTGTGAGTTTAAGGCCAGCCTAGTCTACAGAGTGAGTTCCAGGACAGGCACCAAAGCTACTCAGAGAAACCCTGTCTCGAAAAAAACAAAACAAACAAAACAAAATTTAAAAAGTTTAAGTTTTTATTTTATGTACATGGATGTTTTGCCTGCATGTGTGTGTGTAACACTTATTGCCTGGTGCCCAAGGAGGCCAGAAGAGGGTGCTGGATCCCCGGGAACTGGAGTTATAGACAGCTGTGAGCTATTATGTAGGTGCTAGGACTCAAACATGGGTCCTCTGGAAGAGCAGCCAGGGCTCTTAAGAGCTGAGCCATCTCTCCAGCCCCTAAAACATGGACTTTTGTTTTCCTGTTCTTTGTTTTTCAAGGCAGAGTTTCACTGTGTAGCCCTGGCTGTCCTACAACTTGCTCTGTAGACCAGGCTGGTCTTCAAACTTAGAGATCCGCCTGCCTCTGCCTCCCGAGCGCCACCACACCCCCTTCTTTTTCTTCTCCTCCTCCTCCTCCTCCTTCTTCTCTTCTTCTTCTTCTTCTTCTTCTTCTTCTTCTTCTTCTTCTTCTTCTTCTCCTTCTCCTCCTTCTCCTTCTCCTCCTCCTCCTCCTCCTCCTCCTCCTCCTCCTCCTCCTCCTCCTTCTTCTTCTTCTTCTTCTTCTTCTTCTTCTTTTTCTTCTTCTTCTTCGTTTAACACATGGATTTTTAGGGAACATTTTGGGGAGGGGGCGGTGCTAAGACTTGAACTCAAAGCCTTGCACTTAGGTACCACCAAGGTATATCCCCAAACTTTCTTTGGGGGACACTTAAATCATAGCAGTACTTAAATGAAAGCTGGAAAAAGCCCAGCATCATGAGAGCTAGGGGGAAAAAAAAAAGAAGGAAAGAAGGAAAGAAAAATGCCTCCAGGATCCTGCTCACCCCGGAAACAGCGAGGGCTCATCTACCCTGCAAAGAGAGAAACTAAAATAACAATCGCTTCGTGTGGGAAGAAGGCAAGCAGAACACCCAAGGGCTTTTATGTCAGCAAGAGAGACTGAAATTAGCTCTGAGTGTGAACTTCCCGGCAGTGCAGGAGTGATGATGCAGCCGGGCGTCAGGGGGAAGGACTCTGGAGGACTCTTTACAAGGAGCTCATTAAGCTGAGGATTAAGGGTAGCGGCCCAGCCAGGCCTGCTGGGAGGCGGGGCCCAGGGACAGGTGATCACTAAAGCTGCCCTGACAGAGTACAGCCTGGTCGTCCCCAGGGCAAAAGGTCAAGCGCTGGGTTAGGGAATCAAGTCCCAGAAATGTATGGCCCCCAAAGCCACCCACCACCACTGCTTGCAGGAGGGAAAGCCAGACTTATGAGCAACTCATTTGCTGATTAATAAAAAACAAAACCAAAAACTGGAAGCCTAGAGAAGTTGCAGGCCTGTCTCAGGCCTCCTAGGAGAGCCAGGGCTTGAGCCCAGGCCTCTGTGCTCACAGCCAATGAGATGACTGCCAGAGCCCTCCTCCTGAACTGGAAGCTTCCTGGACAGGACCCAGGACTCTGCATTTCTACCCACTCCCTCAAGTCCATTACACCTCTGCTTCATGGTACCACTCACCTCCCAAGAGCCCTGCCGCCACGAAGCCCCAGAAGAGAAGAGTCTACAGGGAAGGCCATGAGTCCATCTCCGGTCTAACACCTGAGCTGGGGAGGGACGGGTGCGAATCCCAAACTCCCACCTCTCTCGTCCTCGCCCGTCTCTATCTCAGACTCCTGTGATAGGAAAGTAGGCCAGTTTGGAATATGTCACAGATATTTTCGACATCCCCATCTGTACCAAAGCTTCTCGTGCAGCCAAGCAGGGTGGAGCCAGAGGCTTCCTGCCGGATGAGGGTACACCTGCTGCTTCTGGGGCTCAGAGCCCAGACTGGGGCTGGGGAGAGTCACCAGTGGGCCCCCCCCCCCAGGATTCTGTGCAAGCACCCTTAGCCAGGATGGGAAGGACATGAGTTCCAGGGGAACAGAAATGGAACAGCTGGGTCCTGGGGCGTCACCTTGACAGCAGGGCACTGAGGGAAGAGTAAACAGTCCTGAGGAAGGGTGACTGGTATGTGACTGGGTTGTGGAAGACAGGCAAGAGTCTCCTGAGCGAAGAAGAGGATGAAGAGGATGAGCATGTCCCCAGCCAGCGAGCACACGGGAAAAGCCAGGGCCCCTGGGGTGGGAACCTGGTTCGGGAGTGGCAGCAGGAGAGGCAGGTGAGGACAGAGATCTTTGGAGGAGCCTGCATGCATAATGACCAGCTAAGGAGCTTTGGGTGTGCCCCGCAGGTGCACTCATAAAGGCTCTTAAAAAAACACATACATTTATTTATTTATTTATTTATTTATTTATTTGGAGTGGGGTAAGAGGAGCATGTATGTGGAGGTCAGAGGACAACTTATGGCTGGAATCCTTCCGTCAGATGGGGCCATGTGGGTTCAGGTGGATACTGGAGACGGAGCTCTGTTGTCAGCAGCCCGGGAAACAAGCACCTTCACCCAACTATCTATTTTGACTGTCCAGCATTTTTTGTTTGTTTGTTTGTTTTGAGACAGGGTTTTCTCTGTGTAGCTCTGGCTGCCCTGGAACTCTCTCTACAGACCAGGCTGGCCTTGAACTCAGGAGTCAACGGCGTGTGCCACCACTGCCCAGCATGGAGAACAGGCTATTTGCTCTTGAGCTTCTAATCCTCCTGCCTCTATTTCTTGAGTGCTGAGGTTACAGGCTTGTGCCACCATGCCAGGCTTATGAAGGACGGGGATTTGAACTCAAGGCTTCAGGTGTTGCTAGGGAAGCACTACGGACTGAACTACACAGCCAGCCCCGCTGTGAGGCTTTACATTTTTAAAATCTATTTATTTAATTTTCCGTGTACGTGCATGTCTGAGTGACGGTGTATGCAGCATGTGCATGCAGGAGCCCTCGGAGGCATCAGATCCCCTAAACTGGAGTTGCTAGCAGTTGTGAGCCAAGAGCCAAACCCAGGTCCTGTGGAAAAACAATAAGCACTCTTAACCACTGAGCCATCTCCCCAGCTCCCCCCAACCCCGGGCTTTTAAGTAACATGATTCAGAAAGAGCATGTGGCTGTGGGCAGGGAGGCAACAGGCTGGGAGAGGCAGGACTGTGGGAGGGAACTTTGTTCCAGTCACCAGGCACCCAGACCTTATCCTCCCCCAAGTAGCTGGCACTGGCACCTCTCTCCCAGCTGGGAACGGGAGCCCTGTGTGAACAAAAAGGTCCCTGGAGAGATAAAGTTACTGTCTTCAGGGGCTAAGGTCAGGATGGGGACTGCATTTCGAGAGATTTTCCTGGAAAAGCTGGCAGAGGGGAGCCCTGGATGCTAGGGCTTCCTAAGGCTCTGCTATGGGCACTCTGATACATGGCTTCATTTGGTCCTTATCAGAGGCCTATGCCATGGGTACACTTCTTCCTGATGTGGAAACAAGGGTAAGAAGTTCAAGACCGGGCCTGGAGCGATGGCTCAGAGGTTAAGAGCACTGGCTGTTCTTCCAGAGGTCATGAGTTCAATTTCCAGCAACCACATGGTGGCTCACAACCATCCAGAATGAGATCTGGCGCCCTCTTCTGACCTGCAGGTGTATATGCAGACAGAATACTGTATACATAATAAATAAATAAAACTTAAAAAAAAAGTTCAAGACCAAGGTCAGCAAGATGCTCGGTATAAAAGTGTTCACCATGCAAACTCAATGGCCTAAATTCAATCCCTGGGTCTCATGGTGGAAGGAGAGAACCAGTTGCCATCATAACATGAATGTGCCATCATAACATACCACGTGCGCGTGCACAAACACTACTACTACTTTTTTTATTTACTTATTTATTTATTTAATATGCATTGGTGTTTTGTCTGCATGTATGTCTGTGTGAGGGTGTTGGATCCCTTGGAACTGGAGTTACAGACAGTTGTGAACTGCTATGTGGATGCTGGGAATTGAACTCAGGACCTCTGGAAGAGCAGCCAGTGCTCTTAATCACTGAGCCATCTCTTCAGCCCTACTACTACTACTACTAATAATAATAATAATAATAATAATAAAATTAAAAATAAAATAGGGGCGGCAGTGGCACACGCCTTTAACCCCAGCACTCGGGAGGCAGAGGCAGGTGGATCTCTGTGAGTTTGAGGCCAGCCTGGGCTACAGAGGGAGTTCTAGGATAGCCAGGGCTACACAGAGGGGCACTATTGCAGAAGGAAAAAAAAAAAACTCAAGTCCTGTCCCCAGCTTAAGAATTTAGGTCCATGTGTCCCTTTGCCCCTCACCACACCCCAAATAACTAGATAAGTGTCCCAGCTTTCATCACTACCCCATTCCTAGCTAGCTCAGACTTCCAGGGCTGCACAGCAGCCCCATGATAGCCATTTGGATGAAGAAGCCAAGATTCCGCTCATGGACACAGTGCTTATTGTAAAGGGAGGATTCCAACTCAGGTCCCTTTTGCCCTAAAACAGTCTGTGCCTCTGTCTCCCTAAGTACTTGGTCTCTTTGATCTCCAGTCTTTTCATCCATAAAGTGAGTGTGGAGAGATGGAGTGAGAACGCACAGAGAGAAGCTGCTTGCTATATTCCTTCCGTCCGCTCAGCATTCAACTAGAGTTTCCTGAGCACCTACGAGGACAGGACCATCTTGCTGGTGTTGGGATGCCAGTGGAAACACATGCTGAGCCTCTGCTCCCCTGAAGCAGGTGCTGAGCTGAGAACTGAGAGGCTGGACCATCATAGAGACAGTAAGCAGTAACCGTTGTCACTATGGGTTACACATGAGCTGCCTCCGCACAGGCCACTCACTCTGCCTCTGTCTCCAGATCAAGAAAACAAGGGCACCGTGGGAACCCTGCTGCTGAGCAGCCTCATTTCAACCCAGAGAGACCAGCCCCTTCTTCACTTTGCTACCTGTACTGGCTAGTTTGGTGTGCCGACTTGGCACAACCTAGAGTCATCACATAGGAAGGAGCCTCAATTGAGAAAGTGTTTCCATAAGATCCAGCTGCCTGCCAGGCAGGGGTGGTGCACGCCTTTAATCCCAGCACTCGGGAGGCAGAGCCAGGCAGATATCTGTGAGTTCGAGGCCAGCCTGGTCTACAGAGTGAGTTCCAGGACAGGCTCCAAAGCTACACAGAGAAACCTTGTCTTGAAAAACCAAAACCAAAACCAAAAAAAAAAAAAAAAAAAAGATCCAGCTGCAAGGCATTTTCTCAATTAGTGATCAAGCGGGAAGGGCCCAGCCATCCCTGGGCTGGTGGTCCTGAGTTGAGCAAGCCAGGGGAAGCAAGCCAGTAAGCAGCACCCTCCATGGCCTCTGCATCAGCTCCTGCCCTCCAGGATCCTGCCCTGCTTGGGTTCCTGCCATGTGGAAGTGTGAGCCAAATAAGCCCTTTCCTCCTCAACTCACTTTTTGGTCATGGTGTTTTGTCACAGCCACAGAAACCCTAACTAAAGCACTGCTCCATTGGGCCACATCTGTGTAGGCACTGCCAGCAGCCCAGGCTGGTAATAATGGTATATACAACCCCATCCCTCAGGTCTTTCTAGGACTCACAGCCTCCTTGGCTCCTTTCGTGGTTAGTGGACAGCTCCCCAAATTCATACAGAGCTCAACTCTGTGCATCTTCGTGAAAGTTGTAAGCACCTGATGTTCAGAGGACAGTTTTGTCCTGGAGCAATGGGGTCACGGCTCTACTTCAATGCTGAAGTCTGTAGAGGACAAGGAAGGCTCCCCAAACCGAGGAGAACACCCTCCACTGACTCTCAGCTCCCCCTGGTTATTGCTGCCTCCTCCTCCCCTTGTGGGGTAGCTGCCTGGCATGTCTCACCTCCAACCTCAGGGTCAAGAGTGATGTCAGGCCTTCCCTCAAGATGCTACGTCTGGAATACTGTCCATCATTGGCCATACTGTCCTTCCCTCTTCCCCACTTGTTAGTTCTGCCCACTGGCCTTTCATTGGGTCCTGAGTGCATCCTGGGAAACTCCCAAGTTCCAGCCTCTTGGTTGTGCAAACCCCGGTGTCCGATCGCTCTCTCCAGCCTTGTTCTACCCCGGTGTCCGATCTCTCTCCAGCCTTGTTCTAATGGAGATGTAACCACCGCAGTAATATCTTTAGCTGTGTCCTCCACGCCTCTTACTCAGACAATCCTCGCACAGTCTTCTTCAGCGTCCTAGCAACAGACACAGGGATGCTCTCCCCAGCTCTCCTCCGTCTTTGCTCTCTTCCCCCACTGGCTCAAAGTCCCTGGTTGACCAAATCATTGCCATTCCCTGCCCTTTGTCTGTGATGGCTGTGTTCCTCTGACAAACCCTAGCATTGGACTTCTGACTCAAGATGGCTGCTGTGGGTAGGAGAGATGACTCAGCAGTTAAGAGCATATACTGCTCTCCCAGAGGACCCAGGTTCAGTTCCTAGCACTCACATAAGGCTGTTTGTAGACTGTAGACTGAAGTTTCTCAGTCCTGTCTGGTCCTGCCTGGGCAGCAGCTGTTTTTATAAAATAATCACTCAGAGACTTATATTAATTACAAACTGCTTGGTCTATGGCTCAGGCTTATTGTTAGCTAGCTCTAACATCTTAAATTAACCCATTTCTATTCATCTATGCATTGCCACGTGTCTAGTGGCTTTATCTGTGTTCTATTACATCTTGCTTCTCGGCAGCTTGCAATGTCTCCCCGACTCCACCTTTCTTCTCCCTGTATCTCTCTTGGATTTCCCACCTGGCTATATCCCATGTTGCCATAGGCCAAAACAGCTTCTTTATTAACCAATAGTAGCAACACATACTCACAGTGTACAGAAAGACCACCCCACAGCAGCTGTTCCCAATTGTCTGTAACTCCAGCTCCAGGGGATCTGCCCTCTATCTCCCACAGGTACTGCATGCACATACATGTTCCACACACAGACACACGACTAAAAATAAAATTACATCTTAGAAAAAGAAGCTGGAGAGATGGCTCAACAGTTAAGAACCCTGCCTGCTCTTCCAGGGGATCTAAGTTTGATTCCCAGCAACCACATGGAGGCTCACAACTGTCTGTAACTCCAGGTCCAGATGCCTTCTTCTGGCCTCCGCAGGCACTGCATACATGAGGTACACAGACAGACGCACAGACAAAACACTCACATACATAAAACAAAAATTTCAAAAAATTTTTTAAATCTTTTTTGTTTTTGTTTTTCGAGACAGGGAGACAGGGTTTCTCTGTGTAGCCCTGGCTGTCCTGGGACTCGCTCTGTAGACCAGGCTGGTCTTGAACTCACAGAGATCCACCTCTGCCTCCCAAGCGCTGGAATTAAAGGCATGCTTCACTGCCACCCGCTAAATCTGAAGACTTGTTTTAGATTTATTTGTTTTATGTGTGTGAGTATTTCAACTTCATGGGCCTGTGGAGGTCAGAAGAGGTCGTTAGAGTCCCTGGAACTGGAGTTAGTGATGACTGTGAGCCACCATGTGGGTGCTGGGAACTGAACCCAGGTCCTCTACAAGAGCAACAGGTGCTCTTAACCACTGAGCCATGTCTCCAGACCCAAGTAAACCAAATTTGTATGGAAATGCAAAGTAGATTAGTCAGTTTCTTTAAATTTTGTATGTGTACAAGTGTAAAGCAATAGTAAAGGATGAATCCAGGGTGCAGCTAGACCCTCAGTGCTGAATAGGACTCGCAAAGCCTTCCACACATCATCACCTAATTCACATAAAGACACAGCTGCAGTCTGTGGAGGAATGGATGAACTTTCAATAAATGATAAATAATTAGATATCTACAAAGGAAATATTCAATCCTGGCTCTTATTTCTTTATTTCTTTATGATGTATACAGTGTTCTGCCTGCATTCCTGCAGGCCAGAAGAGGGCAGTAGATCTCATTACAGATGGTTGTGAGCCACCATGTGGTTGCTGGGAATTGAACTCATGACCTCTGGAAGAACAGCCAGTGCTCTTAACCTCTGAGCCATCTCTCCAGCCCTCTTATTTCAAATACATCCCAAAATCAATTTGAAATGGACAGTAAGCTTAAGTATGAAAGATTAAAAATAGAACTTCAAAAAAAGAAATCTCATGGAAAGTTGTTTTCATGGTCTTGGGGTAGTTACAACTTCATTGTTTAAAGCCATACAGCTATGGTAACTTGTTGTGGAATATTCTTTTAACTAGGCAAAGATGTGTTACATTTGTTTATGCTGTAGAATAACAACTTTACAATAACTTTAACTATATGAAGGTGTGTTACAATTGTTTCTGCTGCCTTTGTTAATGATGTAAGAATGTGTTACATTTGTTTCTGCTGTATTTGTTTAATTCCATAAAAACGTGTTTCGCCTTGCCCGCCTAAGGCACCTGACTGGTCTAATAAAAACTGAACAGCCAATAGCTAGGCAGGAGAGGGATAGGCAGGGCTGGCAAGCAGAGAGAATAAGTAGGAGAAATATAGGTTTGAGAGAGAAGAGAGAAGGAGAGAACCAGGGAGAAAGAAAGGAACACACCGGGACCAGAAGCCAGGCAGCCACAGCCAGCAGACATGAGAAGCAGTGAAAGTGAAATATACAGAGGAAAGAAAGGTCAAAAGCCCGAAGGCAAAACACAGATGAAGAGAAACAGGTTAAATTATAAGAGCGAGCAAGAAACGAGCCTAAGCTAAGATCAAGCACTCATAACTAATAATAAGTTTCCATATCATGATTTGGGAGCTTTTGGTGGCCCAAAATAAAGCTTGCTACAGAGCCGGGCGTTGGTGGCTCACGCCTTTAATCCCAGCACTTGGGAGGCAGAGCCAGGCAGATCTCTGTGAGTTTGAGGCCAGCCTGGGCTACCAAGTGTGTTCCAGGAAAGGTGCAAAGCTACACAGAGAAACCCTGTCTCAAAAAACCAAAAAAAAAAAAAAAAAAAAAAAGAAAGAAAGGAAGGAAGGAAGCTTGCTACAGTAACTTGTGGTCATCTGAACCTACTCAAACACTATGAAATGAAGCCTAGTGTCAGTACCCCATAGTTGAGCTGAGCACAATGAGTCAGGCAGCTGAGGCAAGAGGATCACCAACTTGAGGCTAGCCTGGACTACATCACAAGACTCCATCTCGAAAAGAATAACCACAACAACCAAAAACAAAACTAACTAGGCTTGGTGGTGCGTGCCTATAATTCCAGCTCTTGAGAGGCCGAGATGGAGGCATGGGGAAATTCAAGGCCAGCCTGGGCTACTTAACAAGCTCAAGGCCAACCTGAGCTATATGAAACCTTTCTCAAACCAACAAGAAAACACCATATATTTAGCCTATGTTTGTACTTGATTCAAGCAGGAAGGTTAAAAAAAAAAATCGGGGTTGGGGATTTAGCTCAGTGGTAGAGTGCTTGCCTAGCAAGCACAAGGCCCTGAGTTCGGTCCTCAGCTCTGGAAAAAAAAAAAAAATCCAGCCGAGCAGTGGTGGTACATGCCTTTAGTTCCAGCACTCGGAAGGCAGAGGCAGGTGGATCTTTGTGAGTTCAAGGCAAGCCTGTCTATAAAGTGAGTTCCAGGACAACTACACAGAGAAACCTTGTCTCGAAAAACTAACATAAATAAATAAATTAACCCACCTCTGTTACTCATCTTGGATAGAAGCCGTGTTGCCTGTTCATTTTAGAGATCAAAAGCCTTCCTTTCTGTGGCATCTCCTCATTCTTCTCCCGTGTTCACCTCTCAGGAGCACCCTGTGTAACACTGGAAATCCATCTACACCTTGACTGCTCCTTTGTTCATGGGTTTGTTTTGAATCACGGTCTCAGGTAACCCAGGCTGGCCTCCAACTCACTCCGAAGCTGAGGATGGACTTGTACATCTGAGCCTACTGCCTCCACCTACCAAGTGCTGGGATTATAGGAGAATGCCCAGAGGCATAGTTCCTTCTGAGCCCCCTCTTCTGGGAGCTATGCTGCAGAGCAGAGAGTATTACTGCAGAGCATTGCTATAGAGCATTGCTGTAGAGAGCATTGCTGTAGAGCATTGCTGTAGAGAGTATTGCTGTAGAGCATTGCTGTAGATCATTGCTGTAGAGCATTACTGTAGAGAGCATTGCTGTAGAGCATTGCTGTAGAGAGCATTGCTGTAGAGCATTGCTGTAGAGAGCGTTGCTGTAGAGCATTGCTGTAGAGCATTGCTGTAGAGCCTTGCTGTAGAGAGCATTGCTGTAGAGAGCATTGCTGTAGAGAGCATTGCTGTAGAGAACATTGCTGTAGAGCATTGCTGTAGAGAGCATTGCTGTAGAGCATTGCTGTAGAGAGCATTGCTGTAGAGCATTGCTGTAGAGAGCATTGCTGTAGAGCATTGCTGTAGAGCATTGCTGTAGAGCATTGCTGTAGAGAGCATTGCTGTAGAGAGCATTGCTGTAGAGAGCATTGCTGTAGAGAGCATTGCTGGAGAGCATTGCTGTAGAGAGCATTGCTGTAGAGCATTGCTGTACGGCATTGCTGTAGGGCATTGCTGTAGGGCATTGCTGTAGAGAGCATTGCTGTAGAGAGCATTGCTGTAGAGAGCATTGCTGTAGAGAGCATTGCTGTAGAGCATTGCTGGAGAGAGCATTGCTGTAGAGCATTGCCCTAGAGAGCATTGCTGGAGAGCATTGCTGGAGAGAGCATTGCTGGAGAGCATTGCTATAGAGAGCATTGCTGTAGAGAGCATTGCTGGAGAGCATTGCTATAGAGAGCATTGCTGTAGAGCATTGCTGTAGAGCATTGCTGGAGAGAGCATTGCTGGAGAGAGCATTGCTGGAGAGAGCATTGCTGGAGAGCATTGCTGCATGCCCAGTGCGGTGGGCACTCTGTGAACATGATTAGGAATCTCAGCAGCCCGTCTTTTGCTGCTTCTCTCTGGGCGATTCTTATATTTATCTCCTTCACAACCTTCCTACTTAATTTTAACTTCCCTTCCTTCCAGTTTAGTTTAATTTCCAGGGGGCTCTATGCTATTCCTTACAACTCTTTTTTTTTTCCCCTTCTGTTTTTTGAGACAGGGTTTCTCTGTGTAGCCCTGGCTATCCTTTAATTTGCTTTGTAGACCAGGCTGGCCTGGAACTCAGAGATCCACCTGCCTCTGCCTCCCCAGTGCTGGGATTAAAGGTGTGCGCCACCACTGCCAGGTCCATTTTGACTCTTTTAACTGCATTCAATCTCTGGGTTTTAGTTTGGCTTGGTTTCCTGTCATAGTTTTTGAGACACTGTTCACTTTTTTTTTTCTTTATTCCTGTGTGTGCACATTTTGAGATAAAGTCTCAAGTATGCCATGGAATGTTATGCCCAGATTTCAGGGACCCCTAAAAGATGACCATGGAGACCGAATCCCGAATGTAAAAGCAAAGAGCCTTTATTATCTTCAAGCTCTGAGCTTGGTCTCTCTGTCGGTGAGAGCAGAGAGCCCTGAGCTCAGGTAGGGTAGAGTTTTTATCATAGCAGAGGTTGGGGTGAGGGGATTTCCAGGGTTCAGGACCCTGATTGGCTGACAATTGTCTAGGAGTAATTTGTAAAACAAAAATAGGGCCGGGCGGTGGTGGCGCACGCCTTTAATCCCAGCACTCGGGAGGCAGAGCCAGGCGGATTTCTGTGAGTTCGAGGCCAGCCTGGTCTCCAAAGCAAGTTACAGGAAAGGCGCAAAGCTACACAGAGAAACCCTGTCTTGAAAAACCAAAAAAAAACAAAAAAACAAAAAAAAAAACCAAAAATAGGTATGTGCTAGACTCAGGGACATCTGGCCACCTTATCTAATGGGGAATGTTTGGGATGTCAGGTGTTTCCTCATCTCTGGGTGGTATCCGCTTAAGGCTTTTCCTGGATTTGGGTGTTGCCCGCCAGTAAGCCTGTCACAGAAGCTGTGTCTAGGCCCCTAAGCCTCTCATGGCTGCTGTATGGTCAAGCTGTTTTTGGGGGCCCTCTACAGGAACACACCATGTAGCCAAAAATGTCCTTGAATTTCTTTCCTTCCTTTCTGTTTTTAGGTTGTTTGTTTGTTTGTTTTGATTTCTGTTTTTTTTAATTGTTGTTTTGGGTTTTGTTTTGTTCTGTCTTTAGAAATAGGGTCTCTCTACACATAGTCCTGGCTGTCCTGGAACTCTCTCTGTAGATCAGGCTGGCCTCAAACTCACAGAGATCCACCTGCCTCTGCCCCCACCCCGAGCCCAGATTACAGGAGTGCCGCCACACACAGCTTCTATTTAGTTTTGCTTGTTTTGTTTATTTCCCCCTTTCCTCTTGCCATGGCTTCCTCTTTCACTCGGGGACAGTGGCAGTCAAGGAGAAGGCACTCCCAGCCCTCCCTTCCTTCCACACCGCGTCACCTGGAGAGAGGCGTGGCCAGCACCTCTAGGCGCATTCAGGTCCGCTGAGCACAGGAGCTGAGGTCCCGGTTTCTCTACAACAGCTCCAGCCAGTGAATGAGCACCATGGGGGACGTGGACTGGACACCTGTGCCCGGTGGGGACTCCCACAGTGGCCAGTCTCTGTGCTGAGACTCTCGCCATACCTGGGTTTCTTCTGGAAGGTGCCATTTCCTTCCCCTCTTCTTTGCCAGGCATCTGAAGACTGCTCCTCACTCCTTCTATTCCCTCAAGCATTTCCTTCAACAAGTGCAAGACATTTCTGGTACTCTTCTTTTCTTTTTCCTTTTTTTTTTTTTTTTTTTTTTTTTAGTTTTTCGAGACAGGGTTTCTCTGTGTAGCTTTGGAGCCTGTCCTGGAACTCACTCTGTAGCCCAGGCTGGCCTCGAACTCACAGAGATCTGCCTGCCTCTGCCTCCCAAGTGCTGGGATTAAAGTCAGGTGCCACCACCGCCCACCTCATTTCTGGTACTTCTAATATTGTGTGGAGCTGTCCCCCGACTCCAAGATGTGTTAGTTAGCTTTCTTTGTATACCAAACATCTGAGACAAATCAATTTAGTAAAGGAAAGGTTGGATTTTGCTTCAGTCCATGGTCCCCAACCTCTATGGCCTTAGGCTGGTAGTGTCACAGCACCAGAGAATACGGCAGAGGAGGCTGTTTGTCTCAGAGGAGGCGCTTGGAAAGTAAAGAGGGCAGGAGGGCTAAGAGCCCTATTCCCACCACCTCCGCCCTGATCAAGACCACACGCCCAGTGAGCTAACTTCTTTCACTAGGCTCCACCTCCCAAATGTCCTCCCGCTTCCCCACAGTATCAGAGACCGAGACCAGAGCCTTCTGGCCTGGGCCCTCGAGGGACACATCTTAACCTGAGGCCAGGTACTAACGAAGGAGTTTTCCTCGGTGGTGGGTGGTCCTTGGTTGGCTGCTCGAACTTAAGGGGAAGCCTTAGAAAGCAGACGAGACGAGCATTCTGTAGAGAGTGACACAGGTGTCACATCAGCGGAGCTGGCTCCTTCGTGACTGGGCATCCAGCCAGCGGTGGTTTCACTGAGAACCTTCCCAGTGTTAGGATTTGAAATTGCTTCTTGGAAGCCTTTCAGTTCCTCCAGAGAAGAAAACTTCAGTCATCTTTCAGTCTTCAGCCTTTTTTTTTTTTTCTTTTTCTTCCATGACAAGGTTTTTTCTGTGTAACCTTGGTTATCCTGGAACTCACTATATAGACCAGGATGGCCTCCAACCCAGTGATCTACCTGCCTCTGCCTCCTGAGTGCTGGGATTAAAGGTGGCCCAGCAAAATAGTTCTTTTTTTTTTTTTTCCTCCTTGGGTACTGAGGATTGAACCCATGTCCTTGAACATGCTCCGCCAATGCTCCTGCTACTGAGCTACAGCGTCAATCGTCAGCTTCTTGTCAAGGCAGCAATGGAAAGAGAGTCAACCTCTCTCCAACACGTGCCACACCTCTGCCTCACTGGGCACCCCCAAATCCCTTTCCTCCCCCTTTTCAGTGTTTTGTTTTCAGACAGGGTCTTGTCTAGCCCAGGCTGGTCTGGAACTCAAAGCCTTTGCAATCCTATTCTTCCTGCTTCCACCTCCCAGTGCTGGGTGCCACCACCGCACCTGCTTTATGTTGTGCTGGGGGTCAAACCCAGGGTTTTGTGCATGCTCTACCAGCTAAACTACATCCCCAAACCTGCCCATGCTTTTTTGGTTTTGTTATTTTAAGATGAGGTTCCTTCAGGTGCACAGGCAAAACTCAGGAGGCAGGGGCAGGTGGATCTCTAAGTTCGAGGCCAGCCTGATCTACAGAGTGAGTAGGGACTACACACAGGACAGCAAGGACTACACAGAGAAACCCCATCTCAAGAAAACAAAACAAAAGACTGGGTCTCACTATGTAGACCAGGCTGGCCTCCAACTCACAGAGTTGTTTTTGTTTTGCCGGGGTTTTTGTTTGTTTGTTTTGTTTTTGAGACACCTAGGTTGGCTCAAACCCCTCATCCTGTAGCCTTAGTCTTTTAAGCGCTGGAATTACAAGCACATGCCACTATGCCTGACCCCTTTCCTCCTCTTTATCCCCTGACACCATTCTAGTCACTGAATGGATGACTCTTCCTGTATCCCGTCCAACCACCTAGGAGTTAGGAATTCTCTGATGCATGAGCTGGGACCCGCCTTTTTCCTGACAAAGCATCCTTGTGAGGTCATAAAAGGAGGCCGGATAAAGGCAGATGCAGTTAGTTCGTTGATAAATAGAACCCTTGCTCCTGAGCTACAGCAGCGTCAAAGGCCATTGACAACTTTGTAGAGAGTGATTGCCTAGAGACAGAAGCAGCAGAAAAGCATCCACAACAGAGGGTGCCCAGAGATATGGCCCAGGAGTCAGGAACACTTGCTGCTCTTCCAGAGGACCAGAGTTCCATTGCCAGCACCCACATGGTAGTGCAGGAGTGTATCTAACTCCGGCTTCAGGAGATCGGACACCTCTGGCCTCCAAGGGTACCTGCACTCATGTGCACATACCTACCTACACATAGTTAAAGTAACAAAAATAAAAATTTAAACTTTTTTGTGTGTTTTTGTTGATTTGTTGTTTTTCAAGACAGGGTTTCTCTGTGTAGCTCTGGCTGTCCTGGATCTCACTCTGTAGACTAGGTTGGCTTCTGCCTCCCAAGTGCTGGGATTTAAGGCCTGAGCCACCACACCTGGCTAAACACTTTTTTTTTTTTTGGTGGTTGTTTGAGTTAGGGCACCACTGCCACCAGAGGTGAGAGGGACTAGGAGGTAGGGATGGTGGTGGATGGGGTTAAGGAGGTGATTCAAGCCAGGCAGGGGTAATTGCAGCACTTGGAGGCTGAGGAAAAAGAGAGAGCTCAAGAGTGGGCTGGATGACACAGCAAGACTGGATCTCCACAAACCGGAAGAATAGGCTTTTGGTCAAGCCTTGGAGTAATTCTGGGTGGTCAAAAACCACAATCTCCATTTCAGAGATGAAGAAACTCACAATACCACAGTGTGAGGAGTGGAAACACCGAAGGCCATGCTTTTGACCATAAAGGAAGGGTAGGTAGAATTTAACAGGCCCACTAGTCAGTCCCGCTGTACTAAAATTTACCAAGAATTCACCAAGTGGGTGATTCTCAGGTGAGCAGAAATAGGGGTGGAGCCAGATGGTGGTCCCTAAGGAAGAGAGAAAGGCCAGACTGAGAGAGGCCAGGAGATCCACGCCTTTTGCCTTTAAAGGAGCAGCATGCAAATTTTAGGCAAAGTGATATGCAAATGAGATGCAAATTGGTTGGGAATGAGCATCTGTTATTTCTGAGTCAACAGCTCAAGCACTTTCGGGTGAGCCCTCCCCAGCTTTTTCCCAGAGTTACCAGGGTCAGGAACCCCTGAACAGAGGCCATGGACAGCTGGGCTCTACAGAGAAAGGGAAGCCCCGCCCACTGTATGGGGGCGAGTCATTTATTCTCACATTCATCTGACAAATGCTTGTAAAGCACCTACTGGGTGTGAGGGCTGAGGCAAATGCGGAAGACAAGGAGGCACTCACTGTTTCTAAGTTCTAGGTGCATTCCTTTGGGGTAGGGGTTGGCGGCATAAACGATGAAGACATCCTATGTCTTCTAGAATCTAAGCCAGGCTTCCCAACCTCAGAGCTTTGGACATTTTCCATCTTATTTTAGCAACATCCTGGGTTTGGCTCACTAGATAAATGATAGTAGCAACCCTTGACCTGTAACAAATAAACATGTCCCCGGACATTGCCTAATATGGAGTAGGCAGAAAAAGTACCCCGGTTGAAAACCACCATTCAAGCCAAACATGGTGGTGTGTACTGTGAGCCCCTGGAGATGAAGGCAGGAGGAGCCGCATAGACAGTGTGACACCATCTGGCTACACGAGACCTTGTACTAAAAACAAACAAACAAAAATGAAAAAATAGCCACCTTTAATCCCAGCACTCAGGAGGCAGAGCCAGGTGGATCTCTGTGAGTTCGAGGCCAGCCTGGGCTACCAAGTGAGTTCCAGGAAAGGCGCAAAGCTACACAAAGAAACCCTGTCTCTAAAAACAAAACAAAACAAAACAAAACAAAACAAAAAAAAACCGAAAAAATAAATAAATTTTTAAAAATTTTTTAAAAAGGACACTCATATATCTAAGGCCATGAGCCCTTTAGATAAGTCAGCATACTCCTTGAGCTAAGGACTTAGTGTTCTATATGTTTATTTTTTAGTATTGGAGAGAGCAGACTTTCAAATTTCTCTTCTTGATAGACAGTGGAAGCACACACCTGTAATCTCAAAACTGAGGAGGCAGAGGCAGGAGGATTACTTCACCCCTGAGGCCATCTCGACCTACATAATAAATTGCAACTGAGCCAGGGTTACATAGAAAAGACTGTCTAAATTTAAGAAAGAAGCTGGGTGGTGGTGGTGGAGGCAGCGGTGGCACATGCCCTTAATCCCAGCTCTCAGGAAGCAGAGGCAGGTAGAGCTCTGTGAGTTCCAGCTTCTCTGTGAGTTCCAGGCCAGCTTGGTCTACAGAGTGAGTTCTAGGACAGTCAGGGCTACACAGAGAAACCCTGTCTCAAAAAAGAGAATAGAAAAAAAAAAAAAGAAAGAAAGAACGAAAGAAAAAGAAAGAGAAATAAAAAAAAGTCAGGTAATCTTGGGCTGGGGATACAGCCTGGTTGGTAGAAGACATACCCAGCATGCACAGAGCTTTTGGCTCAATCTCAAATTCCACATAAATCAGGAGTGGTAGCACATGTCTAAAATCCTAGTGCTTTGGAGCTAGAGGCAAGCTTAAGGTCATCTTTGAGATGGAGGTCATCCTGGGCTTCATGAAACCCTGCCTCCAAAAATTTTTTTTCCCTCTTTTAATTTCTCTCCACAGAACCAATCTTGCCTTGATTGCTAGCTCACACTCCGAGCACCTGCTGGGATTCGGCCCAGCCATGGAGGTTCTTGAGGAGCAACCTAAGTAACCCCTAAAAATACCTCCAGAGCCCTTTGGTTTGCAAGGCTGTCCTTCAGTGCTTTCCTCTGTCCCTCTGTCTGTCTTCCAGTTGGCTTCCGTAGGTCTGTGGGCTCCACGCCTACCTCCATAGTTAGTTACCAAGAGTTCAAAAAGTCAATTTCGTCAACCATTGCTTTCCCAGTGCTACCCTCCCAGACCCCGGAGTCCTGAGTGACCCCTGAAAGCCCCCAGGGATGACGGGAGGTACTAGCAGGGGTAGAGCCAGCCCGCAGCTCAGCCCTTCTTGGTTTTGTTTCTCTGAGCTTCTGTATCATGTCCTTTGGATAAAAAGTCCCAAGTGGATGTAAGTCCCAAAGGGGAGTCGCCAACCATTCAGCCAGATGGGGAATGAGAAGCAAATGGTTCCTCTTCTTTTCTGCCTTGTTTGTTTGTTCGTTTTTGTTTTGTTTTGTTTTTCTAGACAGGGTTTCTCTGTGTAGCCCTGGGTATTATGGGACCCACTCTGTAGACCAGGCTGGCCTCCAACTCACAGAGATCCACCTGCCTCTGCCTCCCAAGCACCAGGATTAAAGATATGTGGCACTATGCCTGGCAAGAGTCCCCTTCTTAACATGTCTGCTCTGGAGGGCATGGTTTGGTGGCTCTGGAGGACGTGGTTTGGTGGCTCTGGAGGGCATGGTTTGGTAGCTCTCTCAGCTTCCTGCCCAGCTCCTGCCATTGACAGGAGCAGAATGTGGACAAGAGAAAGAACACTGTACCTAAAAGCCAAGGGCTCTATGTATGTGCACAGGAGACAGACAGGATGAGAGGAGCAAGTCTGCAGGCATCCCTGTCAGAACATGATGCCCAGGACAGAAGTGAGGGTCCTTTACTAACTGCATCCCCAGTAGAACAGAGTCATCGTACTTCACTGGCAGTGGAAAGAACTGAGGCCTAGCAGGGCAGTGGTGGCACACGCCTTTAATGCCAACACTTGCAGGCTCCAAAGCTACACAGAGAAACCCTGTCTCGAAAAAACAACTGAGGTTTGACACCAGGAAGAACTTTCCAACTTAGCACCTGGGGGAAGAGCTGTCTGGCATAGGATAGAAGGGTATCCCTCCCATCAGAGCCCAGTCCCAGAATCCTACCCAGATAAATCTCCTGCAACTCAGCAAGGGTTAGAGCCGGACTGGGGGGCTGTGCCTCACCCCACTGCCTGAGAACTCTTTCTGTCTGAACCTTGCCAGGAGCAGTGGGATGTATGGAGATCTTGTTCCCCAGGGGCTGGGGGATGGAACGGGCTTTCCCCAAACACCGCACCCTCTGGACCCAGGCACAATCAGGCATTTCATGTCTCAGAAGGGTCAGAATGAAAGGCCAGTGTCTGTCTGCTCCCTCCCCCCTTCCATCTCGGGATTGTTCCATGTGCCCCTGGGCCACAGCCTCCCCTTTCTCAGTCCTTCCCCTCCAGACCCCGTGTCATACACAGATTGCTGGAAACAGAGGGACTGTCTTCAGTTCTCTGTGTGGCCGGCACTGTCTCTGTTCCCCAGCATGCTAGCGAGGAAGCTAAAAGTTGATGGCCCTCTCTGTCACCCACAGGAACCCAGAGAGTTCAGGTCCCACAGCAGTGGCCAGACCCTCCAATCCAGCCCTCTATTCCTTCCCCCTGTGTGTCCGTGCACTGTGGACCTTGGGCAGTGGGTGACTTCTCCACGGAGTTGAAGGACTTCTCCCCATTGGACACTTCCCCTAACCTGGACTTAACTGACCAAGACCTGGTTGAGCAGCTGGACCCAAGAAGCCATTTCCATCACTGCTTTTGTGTCCCAAGAAAGGGATGTTTCTGTGCCACCTGCAAGCACCCATAGCCAATACGCTGTCCCCAACGCCACCTTGCCTTGGGACCACAGTGCTGAAGCCTCTGACAGCCAGAAGCCACTGTTGTCTTGGTCATCACTATTCTCCAGACCCCCACGTGTGTCCCACCACCACCAGCAGCTGTAAGCAAGCATCCCAGGGCCTGACACGCTGTCAGCTTCACACCACCTTCCAGAGCACCCAGCCAGAAGTGCTTCCTGGATAAAATATTAAACACGCAAATCTGAGAAGTGCCGTAACCAGTGACAGACTGCATGGCCGCAGCCTGGCGAAGGAGATGCACGCAGTCCGGGGGTGGGGAGGTATATATAGACACCGACTTTGGATCTCTCTCTCCAACGTGTGCGAGGCAGAGCAGTGCCTGTGGAAAAATACCGCAGCAGCCTCCAGCTGGGGTGGCCTGAGGTTGGAGTCAGGAGGCTGGCAGAAGGGGGGTCAGGAGGAGCCCCAAAGCCGAGCTGGGAGGGGCGTGACAAAAGCCCTATGTGCTTGTATTCTGTGCAGTGTGGTAGGCCGACTCAGCAAGGGAACAGGAGTTTGGTGGGAGGCAAGGCCTCACGATAGAAAGGCCAAAAAGCGGTAGAGAAGAGGCGGGGCTAGAGTGGCAGGGAGCACACCTCAATTCCCCTGTGCCACCGGGGCTCTAACGTGGCACTGTGCTGGCTAGGGTGTCATGAAGCTCATAGAGATGAGTCAGTAGGGCTCACGCCTGAGTCTGAGCTAACACAAACTGACCATGAACCTTGTTGATGCAGCCCACTCTGACTCAGAGGGGTTGGGGGCCAAACCTATATTTCCAGAAACTCGATTGGGCGTCGGCTCCAGAATCCCAGAGATCCACAGGAATCCAAGTTTTTTTGTTTTGTTTTGTTTGTGTGTGTGTGTGTGTTTGTTTGTTTGTTTTGAGACAACATCTCAGTATGTAGCCCTGTCTGTCCTGGAACTCATTCTGTAGACCAGGCTGGCTTGCAACTCAGAGATCCATCTGTCTCTGTCCCCGCCCCCTAAGTGCTGGGATCAAAGGCGTGTGACACCACTCTGGGCACAAAGCCAAGAGTCTTTAAACTCCATTGAAGCCGGGCAGTGGTGGCACACACCTTTAATCCCAGCACTCGGAAGGCAGAGGCAGGTGGATCTCTGTGAGATCAAGGCCAGCCTGGTCTACAAAGCGAGTTCCAGGACAGGCTCCAAAGCTACACCGAGAAACCTTGTCTTGAAAAAAAACAAAAACAAACAAACAAAAAATTCTATTGAGCTCAGCCTAAGGAGAGGACTCCAGAATATGTGTGACCCTGTATGTGACATCTGTCCACAGCACCCAGCAGGCCAAGGACTTTTCCTCACAGTGACTGAAAAACCCAGGCCAAAGTTTCAGGGAACTCACAGGGCCAGCAGTCAGAAGAGACTGCAGGGCCTGTAATGACACGGTACCCAAGCCCTGAGTATGACAAATGGAAGTTTTCGTGTCACTTCAAGGTATCACAGAACCCACGCTGGATTTAGAAGGTAGCCCACTCTCTCTCAGAATTAGTTGACCGCAAGAGCCTGTGCTAATGAGATCCTACAAAAGACACCCATTTGACCCAGAGTGGCCTAGAGCTCACCATGGCTAGGACTGACCACACTCAAAACAGAGCCCCTAACCCAGGAAGGGCCCCAGTGAGGGTAAGCCTGGGAAGGGGGCTCTCCTCGGACCCCCGGGACGTGGAAGACAGGAAGGTGAGGCTGAAGGAGGCTGGAAAGAAGAGGATTGGGCCCTGGGAGCCTGCCAGCTCCCGGCTGCTGCCAGCCGCCTGCTGCTGTGGGCTGAGCGCAACTTGGCTGTGCCCAGTTGGGAGGTACTGAGAGGAGGTGCTACTGCTGCTGCTGTGCCAGCTCAGACTGAGGAGGAAGTGGGAAGCCGAGGCACGGTGGGCAGAGGGCCCTGGCACAGGAAGAGCAGACGCCCCCAGGAGGCCTGGCACCTGGACAACCCACTGCCAAGGCAGGAATTCAAACAGGGAGGAACCGAGAGGCATGGCCCCGACCTTCACCCTCCCAGCCCCCATTATGACCAGGGCACAATGCCCAGCCCTGGACAGACAGACAGCCGGCATCTCCCTGACTGGTGAATTCTACTCCCAGGGGTAGGAGCTCTTTCCATGCTACTGATCCCTGGGCAAGTGCTCTGATTGTGTGTTCCCCTGCCCACCCGGGGGTGGGGGGTGGAGGGGTTGAGCAAGAGCTGGAGAGGGCAATACAGCCTTGTCTTGACTAACTCTAGACTCTCCTCCATCAGTCAGGTGCCGCTCTGTCCTCTTCCTCAGCCAAGGTCTACCTGCAGCTCTCCCTAGAAGTAAGTGAATGTTAGGGAGGCTGGGGTGGGCAAGGGGTCTTTTTGGGGGGCACTGGGCAGGAAAGACGTTTCTTCCAAGAAAACACCTTTTTTTTTGAACACCTTTTTTTTAATAATATTTTTTTATTTTTATTTTACTTTAGTGCGTGCGTGCATGGTTTTTGTTTTTGTTTTTTGTTTTTGTTTGTTCGTTCGTTCGTTCGTTCGTTTTGTGTGTGTGTGTGTGTGTGTGTACACGCACATGTATGTATTCAGGTGCCCTTGGAGACCAGAAGAGTGTTGCAGAATATTTGTTTATGCTGTGTGAAGATGTGTCCCTGTGATTGGTTTAGCCACAAGCTGAGTGGCCAATAGCTAGGCAGGAAGAGGTTAAGCAGGACTTCCGGGGACAGAGAGGACTCTGGGAAGAAGAGAGGCTCAGACAGGCCAGTGAGATTCTGAAGAAGTTGGACATATGGTACAGAGCAGAGGCAACTGAGCCACGTGGCAGAATATAAATGAAAAAATATGGGTTAGCTGGGTGGTGGTGGCGCACGCCTTTGATCCCAGTAATGGGGACGCAGAGGCAGGCAAATCTCTGTGAATTCGAGGCCATCCTGGTCTACAGAGCAAGTTCCAGGACAGGCTCCAAAGCTACACAGAGAAACTCTGTCTCAAAAAACAAAACAAAACAAAACAAAACTAAACAAAACAAAAACGGGTTAATTAAGTTATAAGAGCTAGTTGGGGACAAATCTAAGCTAAAGGCCGAACTTTCATAATTAATAATAAGTGTCCGTGTTTGGGGGCTGGTGATACAAAGACAGTCTGAACAAGAAAGCTTGCTACAGGCCAGGCGGTGGTGGCACACGCCTTTAATCCCAGCACTCGGGAGGCAGAGGCAGGCGGATCTCTGTGAGTTCGAGGCCAGCCTGGTCTACAAAGCAAGTTCCAGGAAAGGCACCAAAGCTACACAGAGAAACCCTGTCTCGAAATCCGCCCCCCTCCCCAAAAAAAAAGAAAGAAAGAAAGAAAGCTTGCTACGGAAGAGAGCATTGCATCCTCTGGACCTTGAGTTGTGCTACAGTTAGGAGCCACCTCAAGGGGGTGCTGGGAACTGAACCCCTGGCCTCTGCAAGTTTGTAACTGGGGAGCCATCTCCCTGGCAACGTTGTTGTTGTTGTTGTTAGCTTGTAGACTGCTTAAAGTTTCTTTTTATATATTTGCGTGAGGGGGCAGGTTCCCTCCAAGGCCAGAAGAGGAAGGCAGGATCCTTAGAATCGGAGTTAGAAGTGGTTGTGGGGGGCCCCACATGGATGCGGGGGACAGAACCAGACACCTCTAGAAGAGCAGCACATGCTCTTAAGTGCTAAGCCATTTCTCCAGCTCCTCATTGGTTTTGTTTTGAGACAGGGTCTTCCTGTGTAGCCCATGCTGATCTTGAACTCATTATGTAGCCTAGGCTAGTCTCAAACTCACTTTGAGTCTCTTCCTGTCCCAGCCTCTCAAGTCCTAGGATTACAGGTGTCCACTACCACTTCTGTCTAGAAAGGGACAGGCTTTACAGTCAGAGTTCCAGACAGCTGTTCCAGGCAGCAGCTGGACCCCTACCCACTCTCCCTAGGCCAGGGCTAGTGCAGTGGCCCATCTGCCCTACACCCACAGTCCTGGTCCCTCTGCAGTAGATGCAAAGAAGAGGAGGAGGCTCAGGATCTCTCGGGGTGCTTTTCCGTGTCCCCCACGGATACTGTCACGTGACCTTAAATTTGCTGCTGAGAAAGCAGCAGGGAAGGATCCCTTACTCTTGTCCAGAAAACAGCCCCTACAGTTACCTAAGACAGGTATGATGGTGGAAGGTGGGGAGCCTGGGGTCTCAGGGTCTTCGTGGCTTTGCTCCTCTGAGAGGGAGCCTCGGCTTTTACCGCTTACTCTGGCAGACAGGGGCCTGAAGAATCTGGTCAGTTCCAGGGACTTCCTGAAGCTGTTACCAGGGTGGGAGGGGATCTAGAGAGGTGCTCAGTGGTCAGGAGCACTGGCCGCTCTTGCAGAGGACCCTGGTTGGTTCAGTTTCCAGCACCCACACGGCAGCTCACGAACAGCTCTAGCTCCAGTTCCAGGGAACCCAGCAACATTTTCTGGCCTCTGCAGGCACCAGGAACACACGTAGTACACAGGAGTACATGCGGGCACACACGTGGTACACAGAAGTACATGCCGGCACACACGTAGTACACAGGAGTACATGCGGGCACACACGTGGTACACAGAAGTACATGCTGGCACACACGTGGTACACAGAAGTACATGCGGGCACACACGTGGTACACAGAAGTACATGCCGGCACACACGTGGTACACAGAAGTACATGTGGGCACACACGTGGTACACAGAAGTACATGCGGGCACACACGTGGTACATAGAAGTACATGCGGGCACACACGTGGTACACAGAAGTACATGCCGGCACACATGTGGTACACAGAAGTACACGCAGGCACACACGTGGTGCACAGAAGTACATGTGGGCTGGGGGCTGGAGAGATGGCTCAGAGCATAAGAGCACTGACTGCTCTTCCAGAGGTCCTGAGTTCAATTCCCAGCAACCACGTGGTGGCTCACAACCATCTGTAATGAGATCTGGTGCCCTCTTCTGGCCTGCAGTTATACACGCTGTATACATAATAAATAAATAAATCTTTAAAAAAAAAAAAAAAAAAAAGCCGGGCGGTGGTGGCGCACGCCTTTAATCCCAGCACTCGGGAGGCAGAGCCAGGCGGATCTCTGTGAGTTCGAGGCCAGCCTGGGCTACCAAGTGAGTTCCAGGAAAAGGCGCAAAGCTACACAGAGAAACCCTGTCTCGAAAAACCAAAAAAAAAAAAAGAAGTACATGTGGGCAAATACGTGCATAAAATGAAAATAGATCAATCTTAAAAAAGAAGAGAAAAAGCCGGGTGTGGGGGTGTACACCTTTGATCCCAGCACTGGGGAGGCAGAGGCATTTGGATCTCTGTGAGTTCGAGGCCAGCCTGGTCTACAAATCAAGTTCTGGCACAGCCAGGGCTACACAGAGAAATCCTATCTAGAAAAACAAACAACAACAAAAAAAAAAAAAAAAGAAAGAAAGAAAGAAAGAGAGAGAGAAAGAAAGAAAGAAAGAAAAGAAAAAAAGCACATCTATAATCTTAGTTCTCTAGAGGTTTAGGGGAGTCGGAGGCCCTATAAATAAAAAATAACCCCACAAACAAATGAATGAAAGAAAAATATTCCAAAAATTAAAAATGGCCAGGTGTGGTGACACACATCTTTATAACGCCAGCATTCGGGAGGCAAAGACAGGTGGATCCCTGTGAGTTCAAATCCATCCTGGGCTGTGCAGTGAGTTCTAGGACAGCCAGGATTATATAGAGAGACCCTGTCTCAAAAACCCAAACAAACAAATAAATAAAATTTTAAAGTGGCTATGTAGGGTGGCACACACCTATAATCCCAGTACTTGGAAGGTAGAGGCAAGAGAATCAGAAGTTCAAGGCCAGCATTGGCTACAGAGTTCAAGGCCAACTTGGGCTACAATATGAGACTGTCTCAAAGAACAAAAGCCAAAAAAAAAAGAGAGAGAGAGAGAGTAGGAGAGAGAGTTCTGTGGGTAAAAGCACTTGCCTCCAGGCCTGACTACCTGAGTTCAATCTCAGGACCCCACGTGGTGAGAGAAGAGAACCAGCTCCTGTGATTACCTCTGATGGTCACATGCGCACCGCGTCTACTCACAATAATAAATAAATGAATAAATAAATAAATAAATATTCAGTGCTTTAAAAATAAACAATAGCCGGGCAGTGGTGGTGCACGCCTTTAATCCAGCACTCAGGAGGCAGAGGCAGGCAGATCTTTGTGAGTTCGAGGCCAGCCTGGTCTACAGAGTGAGATCCAGGAAAGGTGCGAAGCTACACAGAGAAACCTTGTCTCAAAAAACCAAAAAATAAATAAATAAAAATAAAAATAAATAAATAATAATAAATCAACAATAAACAAGTGATGTGCTTGGCCTTACCGCCAGGCATATGGCAGTCCTTCCTAAGTGGATGAGCTGGGAATCCAGGGAAGATGTGGAGGGGCGAGAGGCAGAAGCAGAAATGAAGCCACGTGTGAGCCTCTGTCTGGGAGCTCCCCCACCTCTGGACCTTCACTTCCACAAGGCCTCACTTGTCTTCCTGAGTATGGGGCAGGTGGCTGGGGGTGGGGGAGGGTTGGGCAAAATCCAGGCAGTAGGCAACCTCCTCTGACCCCCCTACCCCACCCCTCCCACCTACCGCTACACCCTCCACTTCTCTACTTTGTACTGGATTCATAATCCCACCCACAAGTGCTTGGTCCCTGGCTCCAGCCTCCGTCCCTGTCCAACCCAAACTTTGGATCATCCTTGTGCCTTCTCTAAAGTTCCCTGACACTTTCTGCCTAAAATAGGAAGAAGGATGTGTGTATGTGTACAGGTCTGCATATGCATAAATACACACACACACTCACTACACACACGCAGCTGTTCTCAGAAACACTGTTTGGGTCCCCTGGAACTAGAGTCACAGACAGTTTTGAGCTACCTGATACGGGCTCTGGAACACTCTGCAAGAGCAGCGCCTGGTCAGTTTTTAGTCAATTTAAAACAAGCTAGGGTCATCTGAGAAGAAGGAACTTCAACTGAGAATTGAGAAAATGAAGTCCCCTGATTGCCTACAGGGTATTTCCTCAATTACTGATTGACCTAGAAGGGCTGGATTCACTGTGGGTGGTCCTGGCTGGTCTGAGAAAGCAGACTGAGCAAGCCTTGCTGAACAGGTCGGTAAACAGCCCTCCTCCATGGGCTGTGCAGCAGTTCCTGCCTCCAGGTTCTCCTCTGTGTGAGTTCCTGCCCTGACTTCCCTCGATGATGGACAGTGATTGGAACACCTAAGCCAAATAAACCTTTTTCTCCACAGCTGCTTCTGGTCATGGTGTTTGTCACGGCAACAGAAAGCCACCGAGGACAAGAGTAAAGTGCTCCTAACTGTTGAGTCATCCCACCAGGCCCCTTCTGCTCCTGCTGAGTCATCTGGTCGGGGCCCCTTCCGCTCCTGCTTCCACACCTTTCCCGACAACGTCTCACAGGAAGCTCTGGCTGGCTTAGAATTTAGAGTGGCGACCAGACTTGTCTCGAAATTAGGACAGTCTTCTGCCTCTGCCTCCCAAATGCTGGAATTATAGGTGTGTGGGTATGTGCACCACACACCTGGCTAATTAGACAAATTTTGCTAATTAGATGAATTAGTCATATAGTTGGATTATGCTAAACTGCATTCTCTTATTTAATTAGGCCAAGTGGTATTAGTTAATTAAATACTGTAACATAGAAGATGATGGCTGGGGAGTCCTTTTTGGTTTGCTTTGTTTTGTTTTGTTGAGATAGAGTTTCTCTGTGTATAGTTTGTGTATAGGCTGTTCTTGAACTCACAGAGATCTGCCTGCCTCTGCTTCCCCACTGGGGTCCTTTTCCTAAGTGCCTTTCTATCTCCTAATGCTTGAACTTAAATCTGAATTAAAATTGTATCTTAGCTGGGCAGTGGTGGCACATGCTTTTAATCCCAGCACTCAGGAGGCAGAGGCAGGAGGATCTCTGTGAGTTCGAGGTCAGCCTGGTCTACAGAGCAAGATCCAGAGAGGCACCAAAGCTAAACAGAGAAACCTTATCTTGAAAAACCAAAAAATAAAAAATAAAAAATAAATAAATAAAAACTGTATCTTAGCCTGGCTTGGTGGTGCACGCTTTTGATCCCAGCACTCGGGAGGCAGAGGCAGGTGGATCTCTGTGAGTTCGAGGCCAGTCTGGTCTACAGAGTGAGATCCAAGACAGCCAGGACTACACAGAGAAACCCTGTCTTGAAAAACCAAAAACCCAAACAAAAAACAACAACTGTATCTTAGACAGGTGTGTGTAGCCTTGTAGGATCAGAAATTCAAAGTCATTTGTGGCTGCACAAAGAGTTTAAGGCTAGCCTGGGCTATAAGAGACCCTGTCTTAGAACAAAGCAACAACTATAGTTCATAAAACAAACAGGTAGTTGTGGCTGATGCCTGAGTCTCGATATGCGGAAGGCACACGGGCTGGATGACCACTGCAGATTCAAGGCCAGTCTGGGCTTTATCTCAAGTTCTAGCCACGCCAGGGCTATATAGAGGGAGACACTATTTAAAATAAATAAAATAAAAAGGTCCTTAAAGATGTGAAGTTTCTACCTCCAGTTCCAAGTGAGCACAAGTCAGCTGGGACTCTGTTGTCAGGGCTACTTACAAACTCCAGCTTTTCCCATGTGCCACTGCACTGCCCTCTAGGGCACCCTCCTGGTCTCATGACCACTTTGGGTGACTGCCATCCTGGGGTGTGCAAGCCAGAAGGGGAAAGGGCATAGCCAGGCTGGGATGGCGCAGAGCACTGCCCCCTGCAGCCCACTGATGAGGATGCAGTCACACGGCCACATTGGACTGCAAGGGAGGTATGAAAGAGTTCCCTGGACAGGCCTGAAGCACCTAGGTTGGTAGGTCAGCAGTGGCCCCCAGGGCACCCTTGCATCCCTCCCGCTCCCTGACCTCTGAGTTATCAGGGTTCTGTCCTTGGTCCCTCCTCTCTCTCCACACATTCCTGCGCTGATGTATCCTTCCAGCCTCCCGTCAGCCCCATCACCTACCTGGGCACCTGGGCCAGACCCTGGTTCATAGCAGGACTTTATCAACTCTCAGCCTGTCCCATATGCCAACCCAGGAGCCAACATGATAGGGTAATTGACTGGAAGGAACCCTGGGGGAAATGTTGTGCACCTAGGTCTGCATGTGGACCTGACAGTAAAGTTAGACATGGTAAGTTGTGTGCAATTTCAGTCTTCTCTTTTTTAGAGCTGAGGACCAAGCCCAGGGCCTTGCGCTTGCTAGGCAAGCGCTCTACCACTGAGCTAAATCCCCAACCCCGCATTTTCAGTCTTGACCCCCTCCCTCTCTTTACCCATGCCCCCTGCCAATCCCACCCCACCCCACCTCACCCCCTCCTCCCCCACCCTGGTGCTGAAGACTGAAACCCGGACCTCAAGCATACTCAGCAGGTGTTTTACACGGAACAGCAGCTTTAGTTCCTCTTTTTGCTCTGATTTTGTGATAACTCATCATGGGAGATGTTCTAGTTTCCTGTCTATCACTGTGATAAGCACCAGGACCAAAGACAACTTGGAGAGGAAAGGGTTTCTTTCATCTGACACGTTCATTAAATCCATCATTAAAGAAAGTCAAAACAGGAAGGGAAGCAGAATCCATGGAGGAGTGCCCGCTGGCTCACGCTCAGCCATCTTTCTCCGACAGCCCAAATCCATCCACGTAGGGATGGTGCTGCCCACAGTGGTCTGCGTCCTCCCACATCAATCATCAATCAAAACAAACCTCTTACAGACAAAGCCACCGGCCAAACTGACCTGGGCAGTTCCTCAACCAAGGTTCTCTCTTCCCAGACGACTCTCGGTTCTGTTAAGCTGGCAAAAAACTAAACCACACAAGTAACGAACCCACTCTGTGCATCACCAAATCCACTGATTTTTAGGAGGCAATGCTGAGGCTCAGAGAGTACACCCCTCAGCCAGAGTTGACAAGCATATCTAAAAAGTACCCGCAGAGCTGTGACCTCTAGGACCAAGCCCACAAAGATGTTCTCTGACTTCTTCCACATGTGTGTTCACCATGGCATGCGTGCATGTCCCCCAACACACACATACACACACACACACACACACACACACACACACACACACACACACACAGCACTTAGAATAAGCCATGTGTAGTGGCACACTACAACTCTTGGGAGACAGAGGCAGTCAGTTCTGTGAATTCCAAATCAGCCTGGTCTACATAGTGAGTTCCAGGCTAGCTAGGGATAAATAGTGAGACCCTGTTTCAATAAATAAATAAATAAAATTAATTTTAAAAGGGCACTTAGAACAATGCCTGGTTCCCTGCAAGTGCCATAAAAATACATGCTGTGTTACAGCAGCCACAAGGAGGAAAACAGTCAGGCCAGCTAAGGATAAACTCTCCTCTATGGCTGGGTCACCCCAGGCAAGTCAATTGGCCTCTCTGAGTCTCAGGTCCTCATCCTTTGAGTAGATACTGTTTATTGCTTAGAAGCAAAATAATGCATGCACAGCATTGGACATCAGATTCAAGTCCTTGAGAGCAGAGGCCATAGAGGTCATCATCACTGCGAAGGGCCTGGCCTGGGGGCCAGCGCTGCAAGGCACTCACTGGTTTATGAGAATCTCTTCTTCCCCTGCTAATCCACAGCCAGCGTCCTGCTGGTGCTAGCAGACAGTGACATCTCGTGGGGAAACTCTGGAACTGCACCCTGCCAGAGCGCCGCTCCCAACTCCGCGGTGGAATACCCACCTAACGTCAAACAAGCATTCAGGGTGCTGGACCCAAGGCCTAGAATAAACAAACCAAGAGAGACTAAATGACAACACCGGAGAGTGAGGAAAACCTCACAAGGATTATAACCTTGTTATTAATGACCAGCTTTAGAGGAGAGAGACAGAGACACAGAGGGACAGAGACACAGAGAGAGACAGAGACAGAGACAGAGAGAAAGAGAGAGAGAGAGGGAGAGGGAGAGGGAGAGGGAGAGGGAGAGGGAGAGGGAGAGGGAGAGAGAGAGATTGTGCACATGCGTGCTGTCACGTGTGTACATGCTTTTGCAGCGCCACCACGGCATGAGTGTGGAGGTCAGAGGATAACTTGCAGGAGTTGTCCTTTCTTCCACCGTAGGATTGAACTCAGGTCCTTTGGTTTTGCAGCAAGCACCTTTACCCACTGAGCCATCTCAAGAGCCCAGCCCTAAGTCTTTTTTTTTTTTTTTTTTTTTTCCAAGACAGGGTTTCTCTGTGTAGTTTTGGAGCCTGTCCTGGATCTCGCTCTGTAGCCCAGGCTGGCCTCGAACTCACAGAGATCCAAGGTGTGCGCCACCACCGCCCGGCCCAACTCTTTATCTTAAAGAAAATATACATATTCTGTAGAGAACTTGTCAAGTTGAACAGCTCAGCTACAGGAGATTCTGAGTTGATGCCCTACAGCAGAGACTGTCAGCTCAGTGCAGGTCAACACCAGGAAATTGGAGTCTGAGGAGGTGACTCGGAAGCCCAGAGAGGAAATGCACTCAGCTGGAGTAGCACGGAGTGTCTAACGAGAGACCTTAAGGAGGGAATAATGTCTTCTTGTTTCCCATCCTATCTCAGGGATTGACTGCACTGTAGAATCCTGACCCAGGTCCTCCACAGGGAGGGGGAGGGGCGTTTGACCCCAAAGCCCCATTTTCCTCCGTGCCTCCCAGGAAATGAGGATTGAGGCGTCCAGGACCAGTGAGATGGCTCCACTGCCGGTCTGTAAGAGCTCCTGCTATGCAAACCTGATAACCCGTGATCTCTGGGAACCATGGAAAGGTGGCTGGAGAGAGCAACTCCAGAGTTGTCCTCTGATCTCCACACATACTCTATGATACACACCGACCCCCCCACTAAAGTAAATCTAGGTGTGGCATAGGTCACATTCAACTGGAGACCCAAAGATTCCATGGAAAATACGTCATTTTCAAATGGGCTTTGGAGAATGAGTATAAAGGAAAGAGTGTATATACAGGGAAGGAAGTATTTTCCAGCGTGGTAGATCCCACTGTGTGTAAAATGAAGCAGAGTCCAGGCTATACAGGGGAGTCAAGACCAAACAACACAGGGCCCCAAATAACAGGCCGAGGGGGTTCATTGAATAAAACCAGAGAACCCCTAAGTAAGAAGGAAGCCTGGTGGGAAGGAGTCAGAGAAAATGTAGGCGTCCAGAAACTGGATCCAGAGGTAGCTGCGGCAACAGTCCAGGGTGCAGGGAGTGTGCACAGGAGCAGGCTGGAACAGAAGTAGTGGGGTGTGTGTGTGTGTGTGTGTGTGTGCAAGAGCTGCAGGGAGGCACACGCAGTGGTGGTGCACCCCTGTAATCCCAGAGTTTAGGAGGCTGAAGCAGGAAGATGCTGTCAGGGAAGGGAAGGAAGAAAAGAGGGAAAGAAAGAGAGAGGGTGCCGGGCGGTGGTGGCGCACGCCTTTAATCCCAGCACTCAGGAGGCAGAGGCAGGCGGATCTCTGTGAGTTCGAGCTAGCCTGGTCTACAGAGCAAGTTCCAGGATAGCTAGGGAAACCTGTCTCAAAAGAAAGAAAGAAAGAAAGAAAGAAAGAAAGAAGGAAGGAAGGAAGGAAGGAAGGAAGAAAAAAGAAAAGAGAGAGGGTGACACAGACCTTGGGCGGTGAGGGGGTACAATTTGGAAACAGACAGTTGGGTTGTGAGAATTGTCCCGTCAAGTCGTCAGTTGTGGAAGTGACGGGGAGCAACAGAGAACATTAACCAGGGTAGAGACTTGCCCAGGACTGACGTGGTCAGGGACAATAGGGAGGAGTTGCCGTTGTCCACCTGGAGATATGGAACCCAAGCTCAGAAGGGGGGCTCAAAGGACAGAGAGCACCCTGGTGAATAGTTAGCCGGTGGAAGGTACCACCGCACATCAGGGGACAGCCGAGAAAGTAAGAGGTAGATAGATGAGGGACCTTCCAAGTGAACCGGGACAGTATCTCAAGAATGTCCAGGACAGTATCTCAAGAATGTCCAGCAGTGTGAGAGACCACAGGAGCCCAGAGGTTGAGAAAGGAGTGGCTATTGGATATGTGGGTGTGGCTGTCACCTTCTGACTCTCACAAAAGGAGTTTCAGGGACAGAAGTCAGGCTGCAAACAGGTTAAGGGGCCTGGGGGCAAAGGGCAAAGGGCAGGAGGCAGCTGAGAGCCAGGGGAAAGGAGGAGATGGGAAGCAAGGATGGTCTGGCCCTGCAGAGAATTGTGGCGGGGAGGGGACAGAAACCCAGAGGTTCAGTGTGGAAATGCTTGGAGACTCAAAAGAGGATTTAAGAGACCCTGCTAAGGAGCTGGAAGTGGTGGTGCCCACATCTGTAACCCAGCACTCAGGAGATAGTAGCAGGAAGATTAGAATTCCAATGCCAGCTTTGACTATAGAGTGAGTTCATCAGCCTAGGCTACATTAAAACGTGTCTAAACAAATAAACAATAGATCTTGGTAAGAAGCCATGACCTAGCCAGGCGGTGGTGGCACATGCCTTTAATCCCAGCACTGGGAGGCAGAGGCAGGCGGATCTCTGTAAGTTTGAGGCCAGCCTGGTCTACAGAGGAGTTCCAGGATAGCCAGGGCTACACAGAGAAACTCTGTTTTGAAAAACAAAAAAGAAGCCAAGACCTATGATCTCCCTGACAAACTGGAAAGGAGCGAGCATGGAGGGAACCTCAGCTCACTTTCCTTGTCCCTTCTGGGGGCTCCGATACACGGGGAAAGGGGGAAGACTTTTAATACCCTCAAGGTCAGCCTGGGGAAAGGAAGGGGCCTTTTCCCTGTAAGGGACTGTGGTCCTGGTTGGGGAGGATCTGTGTGTACCCCAAACCCAGCCCATGCTGTAATCATGTTTCCTCGGCAACTTTCCTTTTTCCGGGACTGTTCTGTAATAGGTTGAATGGCAGAACCCCCAAAGATACGTCCTCACCCTCAAGAACCTATAAATGTGGCCTTCTTTAAAAAAGGGGCTCTTGCAGGGCCAGTGGTCCCCACTTGTAGTCCCAGCACTTAAGATGCAGAGGCAAAAGGATCAGAGGAAGTTTCAGTTCAACCTCGTCTACATCACCAATCCCAGGCCGTCAAGAGCTACATAGTAACAGCCTGTCTCAAAACAGTAGGAAACAGTGCGTTTGGAATCACACAATCAACTCAGAATACCCGGTGGATTCTAAAGTTAAAAACAAACATCCTTGGGAGAGGAGAGGCTCCTGAACAGGACTCAGGGAATGCCTAAGGCCACTAAAAGCTGGAAAGCAAGGGACTCTCCCCTAGACCCTGGGGGAGGAGCGGGGAAGCAGAGCCCCTATGCTGTCGTTTTGTCCTGGCCTGTGAGTGGGAAAAATCCCTGTTTTAAAACCGTCACCTCTGTGCTAATGTGCTGTGGTAGATCGAAAACCAAATTCTGCTCTCTACTCTGTAAAATGTCTGGAAGTTTCCAGGGATGCTTGGAGCTCGAAGAATCTTCAAGTTAAACCTTGCCCAGAGGGGAGTTCTAGGTCTGACCAAAAGGTGTCTGGGGAACAAACCTTTCCAGTGGGGGGAAGGGAGCCACGCTGGCCCGAGTCCTTCCAGCCCCTCAGAGAAGGCACTTTCCCTGGAGCTGCTCTGCCCGCTGCTCCAGGCAGGTTAAAAGGCACAAAGCCCATCCCACCGTTCTACAAATGGGGCACCTACCTTCCTAGCTTCTCCCGGTAATCACCCCTTTTTCAGGGTGTTTCTCCCCACTCCCCCAATGTGCTTTTTTCCTTCCCGTTTTCATTCCTGGGGGGCAGGAGGACAGATACCCTTGAGCCCCAGTGGAATGGAAAGCACTCTCCCACCCCCCTTCTCCTTCCCCAGGACACAGCTGGAGGGGGGAGGGGAGGTCAGCAGGGTTCATAAAGGCCAGATGTTAAAGGAAAAAGAGAGCCAAAGCGCCCACCCACTCCATCTCTCCCCTCCCCACCCTCAGGGAAGGGAGAGAGCTCTAAAAACACTTTCGAGGTCCAGTAGAGTTTTGCTCAAGGATCTGCTCTATGCAAACGATAAACTTTCTACAAAGCACCGTCTCAGCAAAGGAGACCTGTCCCTCCCCAGTGTCACGTGGGAACTGTTCTGACTCGCCCAATTTTGGGGACGAGGGGTGTTACTTGTGTAGACACAAAGGACCACTAAGTCCCCCAATAACGGGCAGATCTCAAAGCACTGCCACCCTGCACACCCCACCCACCCACCCCGGAAGCTGATCTTTCACTGTAGAGAAAGCCACTCCACCCTTCGGACTCCAGGAGTCCTCCTGACTGGGGCGTGGTCCAGGCCTAGCTCTTCTGGGCCTGCAAAACAGAACCTCTGACCCTAAACCTAATCCCCAGGCCCAGCCCCCTTCTGATCCATCAGATCCCTGACAACTCCCAAAATGCCTGAGGCTTAAAAAAAAAAAAAAAAAAAAAAAGCTTAAGGTGGCCCGCCCGCCCCAGGTTCCCTCCAAACCCAAGCCTCCAGGACAAGAGTCCTTCCGTTTGCCTCTGCAGCAAACCTCCGTCGTTCAGGGGCTGAGCCTGGATGTCTGAAAAATTGATTCAGACTAGCCTTCTAACTCCACCCCATGCCATCCATGAATTGGGGGAAGAGTACCTCGAAAGACGCCTTGTTTGGTCTGATTTTATTGATTTCTTCCACTTTCCATTATTTTCCCAGAGAATTTTTGGCCCCTTCCCCAGGCAAAACCAGCTTTGGGCCACACAATTGGGCTCTCCTCCTCTTTATGGGAGGAGAAAAGTGGGGCTGAAGTCTCTTTCCCCCATCAAGCCTTATGGCAAAGGGAAACTCCAAAACTGGACAAAAGGGTAAAGTCTGCTGGCTGAAGACTGAAGCTCTCGCCAACGGGAGAATCACCTGAACTTGGGGGGGGGGTAAGGAACAGAAAAGGAAGGGGGTGTAAAGGGTTAAAGGTCTGAGCTGTGGGGGTGGGGGATGCCCCCAGGGAGCTGTCAATCACTTTCCCACCCCACCACAGCCCCCACATCCCTAAACTGGCCCTCAAACATAGAAACAACCAGTTTGTCCATCAAGGTCCGTCCCTCTGTCCCTTTCTTTTGGTCTCTGGGCAGAGTAGTTGCCTTGCTCCCCTGGGGTGAAGGCCCTGGCCGCCCGCTGAGTGGGCAGAGATGGAGCTGGTCAGGCAGCCTCCTACAGTTAAGGCTTTTTCTGGACGCCAGCCCTTGGTTCCTCCGTAAAGATGAGGAGGAAATATCACCCGGACCTCCCAGGTGCTTGAAGATCACTGTCACTTGAGGTCTCTCGGCACACAGTCCATAAAACGCAAAAAAAAGAGACAAATTTGAGAATCAAGGCTCCCTCCTGGAGTCCTCAGTCTGCCCGGGGCCCCAACATGCTCCTGGGTAGAATAGGTCGAAAGCTCAGGGTTCTTCCAAGTTGACCCACCAGGATTTGAGGCCCGGGGGCTCGGGGGACAGCGGGCCCTCCCATCTGCCACCTCCACAGCGGGTGAGCAGGCGGAGGCTTTGCGTCTCCCTGGAGGCGAAGCGAGGAAGCCGGCCCTAAGTCTCCGTCCTCCTGCACCACCAGGGCTGGGGGACAGGGAAAGCAGTCGAGGAGGCTGAAGGTGCTCGAGGTGGGGAGCGTCGGGGCGGGCCGGCGGGGCTGCACGCTGCGCGGGGGCGGCGCCGGCCGCCGGCGTTTCTTGGCTGCTCCCCGGGCTTTGGCTGCCGGCCGCTCCGGCCCTCGGCGCAAACTTGGAGTGTCCAGGGCGAAGCCCTTCGCGTAACACCAAAGTTTCGAGCGGCGGATCAGGCGATTGAAATGTTCCTGGCGGAGATCACCGGCGCGTCCGGCGCTGCGTCTGCCGTCGAGGGGCTGAGCGCGGGTGCCTCGGGCGCGGCCGGAGCAGGGTCTCCACCCTCTGCAGCCGCCGAGCCCGGCATAGGCTGCTCCGGAGACGCAGGTTCCGGGGAGAGGCCCGCAGGTGGCGGCGGAGGCCGGGAGCTATGCTCATCAGGCGGACTGCTGGCTCCATCAGGCTGGGACTCCAGACCCGGGGCTGGCCTGGGCGGGGACCAGGAGGAGCTGGTCGGAGATTCCCGAGGACGCCGGGGAGCAGGGCAGCGGCTGGGAGGTGCGCAGGAACCAGCTCCGAAGTGCGGGAAGCCGCCTCCGCCCTCTTCCTCCTCTCCTCCGCCTGGGCACACCGCGATGTCTGCATCCTCGCGGACCCCGGAGCTCACGTCGTTCGGTCGCCCGGCCTGTCCCCCGAGGTGCTTCAGGCTATCCGCGGCCCGGCCGCCGGTGCATGGCGAGGCCCGGGGGTCCAACAGCACCGGGGTCCGCGGCGCCAGCTCTTCAGGCCCCAGGCCCCGGGCGGACGACCGAGGTTTGGCAAGGGCGCAGAAGGCGAGGGCACGTAGGCACAGCGGGGAGAACTCCGGGGTCCCCCGACGCGGCTTCCGGGGCGTGGGCGAGCAAGGGAGACCCCCGCGGAGACGCGGGCACTGCCAGGCGGGCAGGAGGACACAGAGTCTCCATGGAGCAGCCTTGGGGGTCGCCCACTGCGGGGGCCCTGGTCCCAACGGCGGGATGCCCCGGCGGCCCGAAGAGCCCGCGGGCCAGGGGAACATCGCCCCCCGTCGACGGGGAGGTCTGTGTTCACGGGCGCCCCGGGCCCGCCACCCGGGCCCCGCGGCGGCTCTCCGGCTCCCTCCGCGGTCTCGTCACGCGGCCCTCGCGGCGGCCGGACTCCTGGGTCCCCGCGCGTCCCCGGCGCGATCGGTCGTGCTTCCTGCCGCCGCCTTCCCGGCGCGCCCCCCTCAACGCTGAGGCGGGGGCAAACAAAGCGGCCGGCGCTCACGGCCGGCGGGAAGGACCCCGGCCCGGCGCCCGGTGCCCGGGCCCAGCGGCGGGGAGGGCGCCTTCCGCCCTCTCGGCTTCTTTCTTCCCCGCTGGCTCCGGAGACCGCGTTATAGAGAACTGCCCCCTCGCTGCCCCAATACCAGCGCCTCGGCTGCGAGCCCGCCTCTGATTGGTCGCTGCTGCTGTGACGTCACGCAGACCCCACCCCTCGGGCGGCACGGCCCCCGTCCCCATTCCGCACACAGATACACACACGTGGACCCTGAGCTGCTGGGCTGCAAGGCAGGGATCGGGGGGCGCGTGGGTCCCGGCGCGCTCGGGTGGACGTGCGAGGGGCCAGACGCGACGCTCCTGGTGGCCTGCTGGCATCCCGGAGTCATTTTACCTGGTCGCAGATCCAGGCACTCGTTTACCCCGTAGCAATCGCGGGTTTTCCGTATCTGTAAAATGGAAAGTTTGTTTCTGCCCCTTGGAAGCTTAATGGAGCTCGGTGAATTCACAGCGACAAGCTCAAAAACAATGTGGAGGGGAAGGATGAAACCAAGCGTCGATGGCTTACGAGCTTGGCGTAGCAAGGAGTCGCTGTTAAGAGTGTGCTGTGGTCTTTGCTAAGGGTGGACTAGGGGGGCTAGAACAGGGCCTGGCACCCAGTGAACTCAAAACAAAAACCGCTCGTAGAGTGAGTGGTTAGGAATTCGCTGCGTTTGTGCAAGATGTATAAAGGAAAAAATAAATTCGGAGGAAGGGAGCTTTATCAGGTCCACAGAAGACAATAAGTTGGCTTTCTCGTTTCCTTCTCTCCGTGAAGTATGTAAGTACCCCACCTCTTAACGGAATTCCAACGCGCTGGCACAGTCGGGAACCTCCAAATCCCGGAATTCGACCCTCCGAATCCTGAGCTGCCCGAATGGGTAGAAAGGGCCAAAGGAGACGCACAGACTCTTGCTTTCCACCCACAAAAGAAAAGTGAATTCCCACGACATACTCTGATAATGCAAACACCTCTCACATCTCTTTAGTTCCTACCCAGCCTCCTCCTAGTCTGTGGAAGAGGCTTGATCTCTCCTCTGAGTCTAGAATGAGCTAGTGTCCTGGCTGCACAGAAGAGCCCAGCAGCCGGTAGAATTCAGTCTTGATCACTGCTATATCCCTACTGCCCAAACTGCACAGTAAATATTTGTGAATGAGTGAGTGAAGGAGTCCGTGAGCTGTTCATCATCATTGTAACAGGTTGCTTCTCATCTGCACAAGTAAAAGAGATTGATGTAGGAGTTAGGGGTAGAATGAAACCAAGGGATACAGAATCATTTCCTGGCCAGGACAAAGGAGTGGTCTCTCTCTCCCTCCCTCCCTCTCACTAGGTAGCCTAAGCTAGTCTAGACCGCCATCCTCTTGCCTCAGCTTCCTGAGCGCTACACTTCCAGGCATGCACAGTAGGTGTTTTTCTGTGACAGGACAACCGACGCAGTGTGCATCCTCATCCTCCCAGCTGTGACAATAGGGACATTGTCTTTCTAAATCACATCCAATTAACACCTGGGAGGAAAGGCATAGGATGGATTCCCGCACTCACAAACACCCTGCCTGACCTTGGCAGAGGCCCAAGGTAAAGTCCCAAAGTGGGGCTTGTGGAAGGAGGGGGTTCGATGTTCTGATCCCCAACTCCCCCACCCCAGGTGTCCTCTATAAATCAGCTCTGGGACAACTGTCATGAAGGGGGTTCTGCCAGGTTACCTGGTTGAGCTGGATCTAACCTCCAAGGCTCCTTTGCCCCTCGAGCCCTGGCCTCACCTTAAACACACACACACACACACACACACACACACACACACACACGTGCACACACGCACACGTGCACATGCTGGAGGAAAGCATGGAAGGCAAATGATCTGCACTGGGAAGGAGGCTGGAAGCCTCAGCAGGGCTTTCTGGCTCGGTGGGAGAGGCTTCTAGTTCCTTGCTTTTCTCTCAGTCTCCCTGACAAATGCCTGGGAGAAGCCTTGGCCCACTGCAGAAGCCTGGCCTGGGAGGCTCCTTTCTCCTCCCTTTTTCTCTGGAGTTTCTTGAATTTGCAACCCTGCACCCAGCATGGTGTGGATCTCTCTGTGAATAAATCAGTGACTCTTACGTAACAATGCAGCTCACAGGCCTCCTCCTTCTCCCACTCCAAAAGCTGCCAGCTCCCCAAACCTGAGTTTAGGGCTCTAATGAAAGGGGGTCAGTGCTGTTAAAGAGTCCTGCGCTGGAGGAGAAATCCCTTCCACCTTCTCTTCCCAGAAGACATGGAAGCAGTTGAAAACCCTGAGGGTAACACGTCACAGCTAAAATGATCTGCCGTCAAGGCGCCATTTTTTTTTCCCCAGAAGACTTGGTGGGGGCAGCTATGCAACCCTGAGCAGGATTGCCTAGATACTCTGTGTTTCAGTGTCCCTTTCAGTAAAATGGGACAACTGTGGTTTTCTCACAACATCGACAGCAGAGTTGAACACGAAGTGACCCATCATCACCAATCCCTCACGTCGGCTGGCCCAGCTGCTGCACTTCCCACAGTGAACAGTAGAGGGCACTCGACCCATCCTCCGCCTACTACAGGAGGGGTGGTTGCTTCCCCTACAGAGACAGGCTGGGTTCTGGGTCCTACATTACACCTCTCTCTCCAGAGGAAGGGACAAAAGAAACAGGAAGAGTCCCTGGGGGCTAGCCCCAAAGGCATTCCTTCTTGGTTGCCCATCTAGTTTTTTGTTTTGTTTTATTTTGAGTATTTACTCACTTTTGTTTTATGTGTATTTAACCTGCACGTGTAATGCCTGGCGCCTGCGGATGCTAGAAGAGGGAGCTGGATCCCCTGAAACTGGAAGTACAGATGATTGTGAGCCACCATAACAGTGCTGGGAATTGAACCCAAGATCTCTGGAAGAGGGACGGGTACTCTTAACCTCTGAGCCATCTCTCCATCCCCCACAGCCTGTCTAGTTCTTAACCAAGGCAGAAGGAGCCGTGTTCAAGGGTTTTGAAGGGAGAACCCTCCCTGGCTAAACTTATTCCTAGAGAAGATGAGACATAGATTGCCCTAGCCTTCCAGCCCCACAGAACTTCCCAGCGTTTTGTGTTTCCTAATCTCTAAGAATTCTGCTGCTTATTGTTCATAACTGCCTTCTAGCTTAGACATGCTTGTTATTTTTATTTATTCAGTTTTGTGACGGTATCTCAATTAGTAGCCCAAGCTGACTATGACTCCAGATCCTCCTGGCCTGAGCCTCCAAAGTAGATGGGATTATAAGTGTCTACCACCAGGTATACTCTATTTTTTTAAACTTTCTAGTTGTTTTTGTTTGGTTGGTTGTTTTTTATTTCTTTCTTTCTTTTTCTTTTTCTTTTTTTTTTTTTTTAATTTGTTTTTTCGAGACAGGGTTTTTCTGTGTAGCTTTGCACCTTTCCTGGAACTCACTTTGTAGACCAGGCTGGCCTCGAACTCACGGAGAGCCGCCTGCCTCTGCCTCCTGAGTGCTGGGATTAAAGGTGTGCACCACCACCACCTGGCTTAAACTTATTTTTGTGTGTATGTATGAGAATGTGCATGTTCATATATATGCAAGTATACTTGCATGTGTGGCCACGTATTAAAGTTTGAAGTCAGCTTCCAGTGTTTCTCAGGAGCCTTCCACTTTCTAAAAATTTAACTCATTGTCTGTTAACACCTTGTTTTTTTGAGATGGGGTCTTTCTTGGGAACAGAAGCTTGAGAATTAGGCTAGGATGACTGGTCAGTGAGGCCCGAAGTCAGCCTGTCTTTACTTCCCTGCACAAGGATTACAAGCCCAGACCCAAGCTACCATGCTGGCTTTAAAATTTTTTATTTTATTTATTTATTTATTTATTTATTTATTTATTTATTTATTTATTTATTTATTTATTTTCCAGAGCTGAGGACCAAACCCAGGGCTTTGCGCTTGCTAGGCAAGCACTCTACCACTAAGCTAAATCCCCAACCCCTGTTTATTTGTTTTTAAAGATTTATTCATTTATTATGTATACAGTGTTCTGCTTGCAGGCCAGAAGAGGGCACCAGATCTCATTACAGATGGTTTTAAGCCACCATATGGTTGTTGGGAATCGAACTCAGGTCCTCCGGAAGAGCAGCCAGTGCTCTTAGCTGCTGAGCCATCTCTCCAGCCCTAGATATGAGCTTTTCTAATGTATAAATCCATATTTAGCTGGGCAGTGGTGGCGCACGCCTTTTATCCCAGCACTCAGGAGGCAGAGGCAAGCAGATCTCTGTGAGTTCGAGGCCAGCCTGGTCTACAAAGTGAGTTCCAGGAAAGGTGCAAAGCTACACAGAGAAACCCTGTCTTGAAAAACAAAACAAAACAAACAAAAAAAAAAAAATCCATATTTAACCCAGTGTCTAATGAAACATTTTTTTTTTTATTTTGTTTTGTTTGTTTGAGACAGGATCTCGTCATATAATCCTGGCTGGCTTGGAACTTCTTTTGTAGACCAGGTTGGCCTTGAACTCCTGGAGATCTGCCTGCCTCTGCCTCCCTCCTCAGTGCTGGTTTTAAAGATGTGTGACGTCATGCTGAGCTTAATTAAACATTTTAAAGTAAACTTACATCTTCATGATCTAATTCTAGGCTGAGAAGTGCTTTCCTTCCATGCGAGAGGCCCAGGGTTTGGATTCCTAGCACCACATAAAGCAAGGCACAGGGCCAGTGAGATGGCTCATTAGTAAAGCCACTCACCACCAAGCCTGAGTTCAATCTCCAGGACCCACACGGTAAAAGAGAAAACTGGGCCAGGTGGTAGTGGCGCACACCTTTAATCCCAGCACTTGGGAGGCAGAGCCAGGGGGAACTCTGTGAGTTCGAGGCCAGCCTGGTCTACAGAGTGAGATCCAGGACAGGCACCAAAACTACAAAGAGAAACCCTGTCTCGAAAAACAAAAAAAAACAAAAAACAAAAAACAAAAAAAAAAAAAAAAGAGAGAGAGAGAGAGAGAGAGGAAAAAAAACTGATCACTGCAAAGTAAATAAATACAATTAAACAAACAACCACAGTGGGCCACTCTTGTAATCCCAGCACTCAGACAGTGGAGACAAAAGACTCAGAAACTCGGGGTCATGCTCAGTTTTGTACATAGTAAGTTCAGGACCAACCTGGGCTACATGAGACTTTGTCTCTGAAACGAAATCCAATTTTATTAATAGAATATCACTTATGAGAATCCTTATCCCCACTCACAATAACTTCCATTCCCATCCCCAAGCCTGGGGGAACAGTCTGCTTTCTAGCTGTAGAGAACTCCCATTTCTGGGCACTTAGAAATAGAATTGTGTGATCTCTTGTCCCTGGCTTCTTTCATAAAAGCATAGTGTTTTTGAGGCTTTATCTGTACCCAAGTGAGTTTGCTCATGGATTAGTAGTTTATGCCTTTTTACTACTGGGTGATAACTCAGTGCGTAGGTGGATAGACCATGCTTTGTTTATTCAATCACATTTGGGCTGTTTTTACTTTTTGGTTATAAATAATACAATCATGAACACTTGCATTTAAGTTAAGTTTTTGCCTGATTTCATCCCTAACACTGCAACACAGACACACACAGAATTCTGTTTAGACAGGGTCTCTAAATTCAGGCTGACTATGAAGGAGACTGCCCTTGAACTCCTGATCATCCTGCCTCTACCTCCAAGGTGCTGGGTAGCGGTGGTGCATGCCTTTAATCCTAACACTCAGGACGTAGAGGCACATGGATTTCTGTGAATTCCAGGACAGCCTGGTCTACAGAGTGAGTTCCAGGACAGCCAGGGCTACACAGAGAAACCCTGTCTTGGAAAACAAAAACAAAAATTATATACATATGCATATATATTATTTATATATATTTGGGGGCTAGGGAGATGGCTCAGTGTGTAAAGTACTTGCTATGAAATGGGGAGGGGGCGAGTGTGGATTCCCAACACCATTGTAAAAAGCTGGGCAAGGTAGCAAGAGCCGATAACTCAAGTGCTGTGAGGTAGAGCCCAGAGGATTGCTGGCGCTCTCTGACCAGCTAGTCTAGTCATTCAGTGAGCTCTAGGTTCAATGAGAAATCCTGTCTCAAAAACTACGGAAATATCTGCAGAGGAAGATGACAACATTGACCTCCACGAGCATGCACAGACAAGTTCTCACACCCGTGAGGGGAACCCACATCCACACATGCACAAATGATTACCCGGCTGGGAGTGGAAGCACAGTTCTCTTAGAAAGTGAGGACAGGAGGAATGGAAGTTCAAGGTTATCATCCTTGACTACATAATAAGTTCGAAGCCAGCCTGAGAGATCGGAGACCCTATCACAAAAGACGAATGCTGGGTACGGTGGCTCAGGACTGTCCTTTCAGCACTCTGGGGGTACAGCCAGGACCCCAACGTTGAGGCCAGCCTGGTTTGTGTAGGAAGTTCTGGCCAGCCTGGGCTATGGAGCAAGAACCTATATCAAAAAAAAAAAAAAAAAGAAAAGAAAAGAAAAGAAGAAAGAGAAAAAACAGAAAAGGAAATACAAATTAACAATATAGGTTTTACTTCTCACACATATCTAGTTTAGAGTGAAGTTGCCAGGTAATTAAGTGGGACATTTCTGTTAACTTTATTTATTTATTTTGGTTTTTCTAGACAAGGTTTCTCTGTGTAGCCCTGGCTGTTCTGAAACTCACTCTGTAGACCAGGCTGACCTAGAACTCACAGAGATCGGCCTGCCTCTGCCTCCTGGGTGCTGGGATTAAAGACGTGCGTCAGCATTGCCCCGGCAGTTTCATTTATTTATATTAGTGCTGGGGGTTATCCCTGAGCCCTGTGTACACTAGGAAGTGCTTCACTCCTGAGCTACACATGGCCAGGCCTATGTTTAACTTTTACGTATTTATTTGTGAGTGAGTGCCTGTGTGTGTGTGTGTGTGTATGTGTGTGTGTGTGTGTGTATGGGGGTGTGTGTGTGTGTGTGAAAAAGAGAGAGAGAGAGCACTTGAGTTCCTTGGTGTGCACATGAAAGTCAGAGAAAACTCACAGGAATTGGTTCTCTCCCTTTACAGGGACTCAGCTCAGGGGGTCAGGCTTGGTGACAAGCATCTTTTCCTGCTGAGCCATTTCGCCAGCCATGCTTGGGCTGAGAGAGGGACTCACACTGTAGCCAAAGGGGCCAGGAACTCACAGCAATCCTCTTGCCTCAGCTTCCCAAATGCTGAGTTTACAAGTGTGAGCCGCTACATCTGGCTACCAAATTGCACACTCATTCATTCGTTCGTTCGTTCGTTTGTTTGTTTATTCATTCATTCATTCATTCATTCATTTGCAAGACAGGGTTTCTCTCTGTAGCCCTCGCTGTCCTGGAACTCACTCTGTAGACCAGGCTGGCCTCGAACTCACAGAGATCCACCTGTCTCTCCTGGGATTAAAGACGTGGGCTGCCACCACTTGGCATCATTGCACATTCTTGTTCACAGCCAGCTTAAAGATTATAACCTGGATATACATTGGGATGGAGTTTTTGTTGTTTGTTTTGTTTTTTGTTTCTCTGTGTACTTCGGAGCCTGTCCTGGAACTCACTCTGTAGACCAGGCTGGCCTTGAACTCACAGAGATCTGCCTGCCTCTGCCTCCAGAGTTCTGGGATTAAAGGCGTGTGCCACCACTACCCAGCCAATTATTTATTTAATTTTACGTGTTTTGAGTGTTTTACCTGCATGTTTGTCTGTATACCATGTGCATGCTTAGTACCTGCAGAGGTCAGAAGATGGTGTTAGGTCCCCTGGAACTGGAGTTACAGATGGTTGTGAGCTGTAATGTGGATGCTGGGAACCGAACTTGGGTCTCTGTAAGAGCAGCCAGTACTCTTAACCACAGAGTCATCATGCCAATCCCCCAGTTAATGTCTCTTAACTTTCTCTCTCTCTCTCTCTTGAACTTCCTTTTAATTGGTAAAGTTGTTTATTTATTTGTGTCTGTGTGCCTTGGAAGCCAGAGGACAACTTTGTGGATTCAGTTCTTCTTTACCATGTGGGTCCTGGGGCAGAACTCAGGTTGTCGGGCTTGGTGGCAAGTGACTTTACCTTCCGAGTCAACTCTTGGCCTTTTTTCTGGGCTTTTTGGTTTTTTTTTTTTTTTGTGTGTGTGTGTGTGTGTGTGTGTGTCTTGTTTTAGATTTGTTTATTTATTTAAATTACTTATTCAATTAAAAAAATGAGACAGCATCTCACTATATAGCTCTGGCTACCCTGGAATTCACCACGTAAACAGAGTTATTTTTATTTTAGTGTGTGTGTGTGTGTGTGTGTGTGTGTGTGTGTGTGAGTGTTTGTCACGTGAGTGGAGGTGCTGTTGGAGGCCAGAAGAGGCTGCCAGATTCCCTGCACCTGGACTTGATAAGAAAAAACTTTTGAAAAACCTTTTGTAATGCCAGGCAGTGGTGGCGCACACCTTTCTTTAATCCCAGTACTTGGGAGGCAGAAGCAGGTGGATCTCTGTGAGTTCGAGGCCAGCCTAGGCTACAGAGTGAGTTCCAGGAAAGGCGCAAAGCTACACAGAGAAACCCTGACTTGAAACACACACACACAAAAAAACACTTTTGTAGATTTATTTATGTGCATGGATGTTTTGCTCGCATGTATGTCTGTCCACCATATGCATGCCTGGTGCCTGCAGAGGTCAGAAGAGGAAGTCAGAACTCTTAGAACTGGAGTTACAGATGATTGTGAGCTGCTATGTGGCTGCTGGGAACAGAACTCACATTCTCTGCAAGAGCAACAAGTGCTCTTACTCACTGGACCATCTCTCCAGCCTGTTTCTCATCAAATATTCGTATGTGTGTGTGTGTGTGTGTGTGTGTGTGTGTGTGTGTGTGTCTGCTCCCATGGGTGCTTGTTCTGTGGCCCACATGTGGAAGGCAATGCAGTAGGAGTCAGTTCTCTGCTTCTTACAAGTGGGTCCCAGGGACTGAACTCGGGTCATCGGGCTTGACAGCAAGTGTCTTTACCCATGAAGTCATGCTACCAATTTTTCTTCCTTTCATTTATTTTAAAGATTTGTTTATTTAAGAAAGAATTTTTAAAAAAAATATAACACTGCCTGGTTTGGAACTCACTGTGTAGACCAGGCTGGCCTTGAACTCACAGAGAGATCCACCTGCTCCTGCCTCCCAAGAACTAGGTGTGCATGTGACCGCGCAACTGGCTCTTTTTTTATGTTAAATAATTGTGTGTGTGTGTGTGTGTGTGTGTGTGTGTGTGTGTGTGTCTGCTTTTGGGTATGTGCAAATGAGTACAGATGCCCTTAGAGGTCAGAGGCATTGGCTACCCCTGGAGCTAGAATTATGTGATTATGTGTAGTTGTGGGGTGTCTCTTGTGGATGCTGAGAACTGTCAGGTTGTTTGTTTGTGTTTGTTTTTGTTTTGTATTTTGAGAAAGGATCTCTCTATGTAGTCCTGGCTGTCCTAGAACTCTGTATAGATCAGGCTGGCATCAAACTCACAGAAATCCTCCTGCTTCTGCCTCCTGGGTGCTCTAATTAAAGGTGTGCATCACTCACCAGGCTCCAGGCTGCTCTTGAACTCCTCAACCTCCTGCTTTTACCTCCTGAGTGCTGGGATTACCTCCTGGTGCAAAGCTCTCCACCCTCCACCAGTGTGTCTGTCCTATTTAGAGGCCAAACCCAGAGCTGCAGCCCAGAGTTAGCGTGCTTGCCAGGCATAGTCAAGGCTTGGACTAAACACCAGCACCAAAAAGGAAAAAGCCAACCAAATCTCTTGACCCGAAGTCTGTTCTCCCATCCCTTCTCCCTTTCACAGGCACACTTGCCCAAGTCTGTCTGCGCAGGCTGTCTTCCTTTTTTTTCTCACTCCCACTTACTCCGCAGCCCACTTCCATCTGCTTCCTCCCCAACCTGTCTCCAAAATAGCTCTTGCTGTGGTCCAAGTGGCCTCTCTCTCATCCGACCTCCCTCTCATCGAAACCAGCAGGCCCTGGCCAGCCCGGCTGACCTCTCTGCAGCAGCCGCGGCCTCGGCTTCTTCCTCTTTCTAGTAACTCCAAGCCCCACCTCTGGCTTCCAGCTCTCTGTGGCTCCCGCCTCTTTGGTCTCCATCACAGGCTCCCTCCTGTCTTCAGCCCCAAATGCTGCTGGCTCCCGGGGCTCCAACGAGAACTCTGCCCCTTCAAACATCAGTCTGTGTCCACTTTGCAATCAGCATCAAGGGCTAGAGTCCTCCTCTCAGCTCAGACTTACATGTCCAGCTGCCCTGGAGTCTCCTACTGGGGCATGTCAAAAGCCAATCTGATCAACCTGACCGGACCCCTCAGCTCTCCTCTTCCCACTACTAAGAGCCCCACCATGATTCCATGAACCGTTTCTACAACCAGAAACCTCGGTGGCATCCTGATCCTTGGGGTCAGACCTGCAGCCAGACAAACCACAGACTGGATTGTGTCCACAGCCACTGACTAGATTGTGTTACACGCTTCTCAGGACAATTTTCTGCCTGAATATTTTTTTTCTACAGTGTCTCATATAGCCCAGACTGGTCTCAAACTTGCTATGCAGCCAACAGTGACCTTGAACTGGTATCACTACCCCCACTTCACCTCCCAAGTGCTGAGATCACAGGTGTATACCGCCAGGCCAGGTTATGCCGTGCCAGAGACCCTGTCCGAGACTTCCTGCCTGCTACATAAGCACTGCACCAACTGAGTACAGCCTCAGTCCTCGCTTTCTGTTGGTTTTGCGGTTGCAGTGGATTAAACCCGGGGCCTCTGGCATGCTAGGCAAGTGCTCTCCTGCAGCTATACCACGACCACATCATTTTATTTGTATTTACGCGTAGTGTGTTTTACCTGCATGTATGTTTGTGCACAACATATGTGCAGGGTCCAAGGAAGCCAGAAGAGGGTGTCTTATCTTCTGGAACTGGAGTTACAGATGCTTGTGCGCTGCCATGTGAGTGCTGGGAATCAGACCCAGGTCCTCTGAAGGAGCATCCAGTGCTCTTAACTGCTGAGGCATCGCTCCAGCCCCCAGCCATATCCTTTTAACGTTCCCCACTGTGTCCAGGCAAGGAGTGAATCCTAAGTGTGACAATCTTACATACAGGCCTTACTGGAAAGAGACATGGATTCTCCTTCCTTCTGCCCTGTGATGTTCTCTCTCCACTCCCCAGTCACTTAGTACCTGTGGGTGTCTAAAGCAACAACTTCCTCCTCCCACCCCTCAGCCCAGTTTCTCCTGCTCCCTCTGGGCAATGCCTACTCCTACTCACAGTGTTCTAGAATCACTGTTTCCCCAGGGGAAGCCTCTTCACACCTTTCCAGCGTGGCTGATTTCCAACTGTGATGGCCCTTTCCAAACTGTGCAGTGGCATGGTGGCCCAAGCTTATAATAGGAGCACCTGGGAAGCTGAGGCACGGGATCGGGAGTTTTAAGCCAGCCTGGGTTACACAGTGAAACCCTGTCTCAAAACAAAAAGCAAGACCAGGGGTGGCGGCACTCCTCTGTAATCCCAGCACTGTAGATGTGACAGTAGGGTCAGGCTCACTCTGTCCTACATAGTGAGTTTGAGGCCAGGGTGGGCTACGGAGAGGCCCTACCTTAAAAAACAAGGAGGCGTGGCATGGTGGTGCTCTCTTCTTTAATCCCAGCACTCCATGGAGGTAGATGCATGAGAATCTGTGAAGTCAAGGCCAGCCTGGCCTACACAGCAAATTTTAGGACAGCCTGGTTTATATAATGAGAGCCTTTCATGCATACAAAAAATAAATAAATAAATAAAATAAAATAAACCACATAGAGATGGCTCAGCAAAGGTCCTGCGTTCAATTCCCAGCAACCACATGATGGTGGTTCACAATCTTCTATAGGGAGATCTGATGCCCTCTTCTGGCATAAAGGTGTACATGCAGATAGAGCACTCATACAGATAAAATAAATAAATAAATATTAAAAAAACAAAAACAAACACATAGTGGAGTATGATAGCGCATACCTTTAAATCCCAGCACTTGGGAGGCAGAAGCAGGCTGATCTCTGAATTTGAGGCCAGCCTGTTCCACAGAGTGAATTCCAGGACAGTCAGGGCTACACAGAGAAACCCTGAGGCTGGAGAATTGCTCAGTAAATAGTTAAGTGCAACCTTGATGAAGAACGAAACTCTGTCTCAAAAGGAAACAATCAATCCATTTTCCAGTTTCCTAACGGTATCTGGGACCTAAATTCTTTGTTGTTTATCTGTTTTTATTTGTTTTTTGTTTTTTCAGACAGTGTTTTTCTGTGTAGCCCTGGCTGTCCTGGATCTTGCTCTGTAAAGCAGGCTGTCCTGGATCTTGCTCTGTAAAGCAGGCTGTCCTGGATCTTGCTCTGTAAAGCAGGCTGTCCTTGAACTCACAGAGATGATTCCACCTCTGCCTTCGGAGTGCTGGGATTAAAGGCATGCACCACCATTGCCTGGCTTGAGATTTATTTTCCATCATGTTATGTGTGATTGTCTATGCCTGTAAATGCAGGAGCCTAGAGTGGCCACAAGAGGGCAGCAGATCCCCTGCAGCCAGTGTTGCCGGAGGTTGTAAGCCACCTTTGAATGCTAGGAACCACACTCATGTCCTCTGCAAGAGCAGCAGGTGCTCTTCACCACCGAGCAGGGTCTCCATCCCCTCCTTTGCTTTGTGTGCTCATAGTTTCCAAGATGTGGCAATAATCTGCAGTGAATCTGCAGGTCAGAATTCAACAGAGGTCTTATTTAATCAAAATAATCCTATGTAGGAGCTGGCTGCTTGCGACCGGAGGACCGTTAGGCATTTAGAGTTCCTTCATCCTCTGTCTCCCAGGGAATCAAAACTGAAGTATGCTCATGGGGTAAACACAATGAACACCCAGTCACCCCAAACCAGAGAATTCTGTATCAGTGGTCATCTGCCAATATCATGTTACAGACAAAGGAAGTTTACATGCATGTGTGAGAACAAGCAAAAAGTGACAGCCACAGAGCCACAAATCAACAGGAAATGAAAAAAAAAAAACAAAAATGTACATCAAGCAGAAAACTTGGGGACACCTTAGCCCTCCCAATTATGCATGGGAATTAACTAAACATTCTGGGTAGAGAGGAAGTCAACCAACCAATCAGGGTGCTGTGGCTGCCTGAAGAGTGCTCTGCATACTGGAGATCGGAACGATTCCCACAGAAACCCCAGTTAACCTGTTCAGAAATGATCATCTTTATTTTTTAAGATTTATTTATTTATTTATTTATTATATATGTTCTGTCTGCATGTATGCTTATAGGCCAGAAGAGGGCGCCAGATCTCATTACAGATGGTTGTGAGCCACCATGTGGTTGCTGGGAATTGAACTCAGGACCTCTGGAAGAGCGGACGGTGCTGGTGCTTTTAACTGCTGAGCCATCTCTCCAGTTCCCCAGAAATTATCATCTTAAATGAAGAACTTTCTTGCAGTCCATATTTATGAACTCTTGGTGGGAAGGGATGTCCTCAGATTTTAAATTAGTAATGAAGGCATTTTTATTTTATTTTTTTAGATAATTTTTTTTGTCTGTTTGACTTTTTTTTCATTTTTATTTATTTATTTATTTTTCTATTATCAGCTTGATACATTCTTCTTATCTACATAAATTCTTATCCTAATAGTGAAATGTTTCATTGAGGCTTGCCCAGTGATTGAGTAAAACCAAAACTTATTATAAGCCACAGTCATCCTAGGGTCTCCCCTGCTAGGTAGCCTCCCTGGATCTGTGGGTTGCAGTCTGATTGTCCTTTGCTTTATATCTAGAATCCACTTATGAGTGAGTACACAACATGTTTGTCCTTCTGAGTCTGGGTTACCTCACTCAGGATATTTTCTAGTTCCATCCATTTGTCTGCAAATCTCATGCTGTCATTGTTTTTCTCTGCTGTGTAGTACTCCATTGTGTATATGTACCACATTTTTTTAATCCATTCTTCAGTTGACAAGCATCTAGGTTGTTTCCAGGTTCTGGCTATTACGAATAATGCTGCTATGAACATAGTTGAGCATGTATCTTTGTGGTATGATTGAGCATTTCTTGGGTATATACCCAAGAGTGGTATGGCTGGGTCTTGAGGTAGATCGATTCCCAATTTTCTGAGAAACCGCCATACTGATTTCCACAGTGGTTGTACAACTTTGCACTCCCACCAACAGTGGAGAAGTGTTCCCTTTGCTCTGCATCCTGTCATTAGTATTTTTGATCATGGCCATTCTGACAGGTGTAAGGTGGTATTTCAGAGTCGTTTTGATTTGCATTTCTCTGATGACTAAGGATGTTGAGCATTTCTTTAAATGTCTTTCAGCCATTTGTGATAATGAAGGCATTTTTAAAACTTCTTTTAAAAGATTATTCTTTTATGCATGCAAGCCTGAATGTATCTGTATGCATTGTGTGTAGTTTTGGTGCCTGTCCTGGATCTCAATCTGTAAACCAGGCTGGCCTCGAACTCAGAAATCTGCCTGGCTCTGCCTCCCGAGTGCTGGGATTAAAGGTGTGTACCACCAGGACCCAGCTTCCCCCACAAATTCTTATGTTTATTTTTGAACCCAGGAAGTAGAAGATAACAAAATGAGCTATTTATCACCTAGACTTACTAATTAACACTTAAACATATTTACCTTTTCTTTTCTTCTTGAGAGAGGGTCTCACTATGTAGCCTTGGATGCCTTAGAACTCAGTAAGTAGATCAGGCTGGTTCCAAACTCAGGGATGCCCTTGCCTCTGCCTCCCCTGGGGATTATGGGATTAAAGTCATATGCGCTCCCATATCCAGCACAATTATTATTTTTCTGGAATAGTTCAAGTGATTTATGTTACTATAATGTTATGATGACACCTCATATGATCACAACTAACAGTCCTTCAGTATCACCTAATGTCCTGTCTTCAAATTTATCTACTTTTCCCTACAACATGGTTTTTTATTTATTTATTTTTTTGCATTCAGTTTGTTCTAAGCAGGGTCTAAATAAGGGATGCATACCACTTTTGGCTGTTTCAGAAGCCTCATTTAAATCTAGAAGAACTTCCCCTACCGTTCACTTGAATTGTTAAAATATTTTAAGTACATTACAGACATCACGTCCCACCTTCCAGATTTCTCCCATTGCTTCTTTGTGGTGGTGTTTCTCCTGGGAGCTGGAAACTCACTCTATGGATTAGGCTTGGTTAGACCCAGGTTTCTATACCCACAAAAACAGCTCATGGTGACACGTCCCACTCTGTGCTGTGCCTGCGTGTCCTTGACCCCCAGGTTCTCCTGTGAGTGATGCAGACTGCCAACCCCTCACCTAGAAGTTGTACTGTTGGGCTGGAGAGCTGGTTCAGACATATGTGCAGGCCAAACACCAATGCACATCAGCAAACAATCTATGCAAGTTCTGGGATTACAGGGTTGAGAAAGCAAGCCTGGCTGGGTGTGACTTTAAGGAATTTGGATTGTGCTCTCTGGGTATGGTAGCACATACATGTAATCTTAGCACTTTTGGGGGCAGAGTCAGGAGAACTATTGTGAGTCTGAAGCTAGCCTGGGCAACGTAGTAAGTTCAAGGCTAGCCAGGGCTGCATAGCAAGACCTTGTTTCAAAAACAAGCAGCAAAAAAGAAATTTTATTTATCTCTAATTTTTTTTAATATTTATTTATTTATATGTGCATTGGTGTTTTGCCTGTGTGAGAGCATCGGGTCCCCTGAAACTGTAGTTACAGACAGTTGTGAGCTGCCATGTGGGTGTCAGGAATTGAAACTGGGTCCTCTGGAAAAACAGCCAGTGCTCTTAACTGCTGAGCCATGTCTCCAACCTGAAATCTCTAATTCTTACAGGACAAGAACTGTTTTCTTTTTCTTTTTTTGAGACAGGGTTTCTCTGTGTAGCCCTGGCTGTTCTGGAACTCACTGTGTAGACCAGGCTGGCCTCGAACTCACAGAGATCCACCGGCCTCTGCCTCCCAAGTGCTGGGATTAAAGGCATGTGCCATCACCACCCAGCTAGGACAGAGAACTTTGAAAAGTATAGAAGCTGCAGGTCAGACTTGGAAGTGGTGGGGTTCAGGGAGTTGTGGCACACAGAATGGCTTGAAAGGGGACCGCCATTTGCCAGCTGATCCATTTGAATCCTGCTCCATGTGGTAGTTTGGCATGAGCCATCCAAGTTACACCTCCACTAGTTTGGTTTTACAGATGAGGAAATCGGAGGCTGTGTCTTGCTCAGTCACTCTGCTAAGTCCTGAGGGCAGTCTGGTGAGCAGCAGAAGGGACTCCATTTGATGGGAGGTCCAGCAGCCAGGCACTGACTAGGAAGTTGGAGCCTGCCGGAGGCAGAGGCCCAGGTCCCCCAGTCTTGGGTGGGAGGAAGAGAAAATAATGAGCTTGTTCCCTTGCAGCTGTCCAGATGTCCCCAAGGCACTCTCTTGAGAACTAGTGTTTATTACAGGACAATGTCTGTAATTTGGCTTCTGGCATGTTTGGACAATTAGCTTAAGTTATCCTTCATTGATGTTTCATTCTGCCATTCATTCTGAGGAGGCCTGTCTTCAGTGAGAGTCACAGAAGGACCCCTGTGAACCTGGAGCTATTGCCTCCCCTCTCAGTGGTGGCGTGGAGGTTGGCCAGAGTTGAGGTTAGGGCAAGGTGAGCGATCTGTCAGCAGGGCAGCTGGAGTCAGCTGGGGGGTTGGGGGGCAGTGTTGGGATCTGAACTCCACTCAGAAGGTTCAACTCCGCCTTGAAGAGGCTCCACACACTCGGCCAGTGCAGGGGTTTGAATAAGAATGGTCCCCCATTGGGTGGTGAATCTCGGTGAGTTTGAGGCCAGCCTGGTCTACAGAAAACCCTGTATTGAAAAACCAAAACACACACAAAAAAGAATGGGCCCCATAAGCTTATGTATTTGAATGCTTAGCCACCAGGGAGCGGAACTGTTTTAAATAATTGTAAGGACTCGGAGGTGTGGCCTTGCTGGAGGAAGTGTGTTACTGGAGATGAGCTTTGAGCTTTCAGAAGCCCATGCCAGGTCCAATCTGTGTTTGTCTGTCTGTCTGTCTATGGACCAGGATGTAGCTCTCAGCTTTTACTGCTCCAGCACCTGCGTGCATGCTCCCTGTCCCACCATGCCGATAACAGAGTAAACCTCTGAAATGTTTTCTTTTAGAAGAGTTGCCTTAGTCATGGTGTCTCTTCACGGCAATGGAACAGTGACTAAGACAGTCAGGGTCCAGAAGAACTGTGGCCCAGAGGTCTGTCCCAAAGAGGGCAGGACACAGAGACCTCAGGAAGGAAGCAGTAGAAACATCAAAGACTCTCAGGCTGAGTGAGGGTGGCGCTTAGGAGAAAAAGGGACCCTTCTGCCTTCAGGCAGCACCTACAAGGGAGATTCTGTGGGGCTTGTGAGGTGATTCAGAGAGAGGAAGGAGGGACTGGGATGAACTCCCAGGGCTGTCTAGGGAGGCTGGGAACCCTGCAGGTAGGGTGTGTGTGTATGTGTGTGTGTGTGTGTGTGTGTGTGTGTGCAGCTCTGGGCACTGCTGGGAGGGGAAGGGGGAGTCTGAAGAGGAGGCTAAGCACAGGAGAAGTACCACTCACTGAGAGCTTAAGGGGCACCTTGATGGAGGAGGACTGATTGGACTGTTCTGAGTGAGGCTTAGAAGGATTTGAAAGAAGGGTTGCCGTGGGAGAGAGAGGGACTGAGAAGGGAATGGGGGAGAAGAATGATTCATGATTTACACGTGTGAAATTGTCAGAGAATAACAAAACAAAACACAGGGACTGGAGAGATGGCTCACAGTCAAGAGCATAGTTGCTCTTGCAGAGGGCATGGGTTCGGTTCCCATTACCCACAGGACAGCTCACAACCTTCTGTAACTGAAGTTCCTGAGGATTTGATGTCTTCTGGCCTCTGCAGGTACCAGGCACGCATGTGGCGCACTTAGATATGTGTGTGTAAAACACTCACGCACATAAAATGAAGTCTTTAACGAGGAAGGGAGGTTTAAAAGTCATTGAAGACAGGTTTCTAAGCACCGAGAACTGAGAAGAATCACTCGGAGCCAGAGCTTGGGGACCAGGAAGCTGAAAGCACACTGGGGTGTCAGCAGAGACAGGCCCAAGGATGTCACCTGCTGAAGGGAGCTACCAGCAAAGCCACACAGCCACCTGAGCACAACATGAAGGCATGAAAGCCTGGACAGCCTGGGCCACGTGCTCACCTCCAGGCTGCCCAGGGCATGAAGACAGAGCCTGGGCACTCCATCTTCCAGTCCTCTCTAAACATTTACTGATAATCTAGTACCTGCCAGGCAGTCTGGGGTTGATGACATAGCCACACCATCTCCCAAGATCCTCTCCTGCCGGCACTCACACAGGGAGGGAAAGGATGGGACTAGTCATAAACACATAAACAGCGGAGTTAAGGGAAATGGAGCACAGGAGTGGGGTATAGTTTTCACTGTTTTTATGGGCAGAGGATGTAGTTCAGTTGGTACAGTGCTTGCCTAGCATACAGGAAGTCTTGGGTTCGGTACCCAGCACTCTGCATAAAACCAAGCATGGTGGAACATGCCTGTAATTCCAGCACTGAGAAGGTGGAGGCTGAAGGGTCAGAAGAAATCCGAAGTCATCTTCAGCTACAAAGTGAATCCAAAGCCAGCCTTGGCTACATGGCTACCCCGTCTCAAACAAAACCCAAAACCTTAGAGAGGGTTTCACAATAACCCAGGCTGGCCTGAAACTTGCAATTCTCCTGCCTCAGCCTCCCAAGTGCTGGGAGTATAAGCGCCACCATGTCAGGCTTGGGTACAAAGTCACATAGAGTCCAGGACGATCTCTGAAGGCAGGAACACGTTGAGAAACATCCAGGACGCCAGCCAGGCTGTGGTCCCGTGAAGATGAAGTAGAAGAGACCCACCGGAAAGACTAGGGCAGCGGGTTACGTCAGTCCTTTCAGGATCTTGTAAGACGAAGGCCTCCTTCCGAATATGACAGGGATTTTGTGTTCATATCACATATGGCATACATTCACGCAAACACACACATACACATAAATTAAAATAAATTTTGGGGATTAGACCCCTGGAAATGGTACTACAGATGGTGTGAGCCATGATGTGGGTGCTGGGAACCAAAGGCAGGTCCTCTGAGAGCAGTAAGTACTCTTCACCGCTGAGCCATCTCTCCAGCCCATTTTATATTTACTACATTTACTGGTTCATGTACATGTGCATGGGTGCACTTGGTGGTCAGGAGGTAACTTGTGGGAGTTGGTTCTTTCTTTCTATCATGTGGGTCCTGGAGATTAAACTCGGTCCTCAGGCTTCCAGCAAGTGCCTTTACCCACTGAGCCATCTAACCAGCTTGTTTTTTTTTAGACAGAATCTCATGCAGCCTGGAACTCCTGATCCTCCTGCTTCTACCTCTCAAATGATGGATTACGGAAATGTACCAGCAAGCTGTTTTTTGTTGGAGGCAAGCTCTCACTCGGTATCACTCTCACTCGGTATCACTGGCTGACCTAGAACTCACTGCAAAGCCCAGATTGCCTTTATCCGTGGGAATCTCCCTTCCTGAGCCCATAGTTAGAACTCTATACTAGTTATAGCTACGTCTGGCTTTTTTTTTTTTTTTTTTTTTTTTTTTTTTTTTTTTTGGTTTTTCGAGACAGGGTTTCTCTGTGTAGCTTTGCACCTTTCTTGGAACTCGCTTTGGAGACCAGGCTGGCCTCAAACTCACAGAAATCCGCCTGCCTCTGCCTCCCAAGTGCTGGGATTAAAGGTGTGCGCCACCACCACCCAGCTGTTGACTTGGTTTTTTAGCAGCATCTGGCTGAGTAGCTTTTGATGGCCATGAACTTGTGCGGCCTCTTGCTCCTACCCCGAGGTCTGTGATGACAGGCCTACATCACCATGCTCAATACCTGTACTGCTCAAAATGTACTGTATATCCATTTCTGGGACATGGGAAGTGTGGCTCAGTGGTAGAGCTCCTGCCTAATGTGTCAAGGTCTTGGGTCCAGTATTCAGCAGGACACAAATAAATAAATAAAATTTAAATCAGCGAATTTCAAGGGAGTGAGCATGAGACTCAGTGGTAGAGAACCAATCTAGTGCAAGAGGCCCTGGGTTTGGTCCCTACCACTGCAAAATAAATAATAAAGTATGTTCTAGTACATGTAAATTGCACCATATTAATTTGATATTAAAAAGTGGAGAGCTATGCCAGGTGGTGGTGGTACACGCCTTTAATCTCAGCAGAGGCAGGTGGATCTCTGAATTTAAGGCCAGCCTGGTCTACAGAGGAAGTTCCAGGACAGCCAGGGCTACACAGAGAAACCCTGTCTTGAAACAAACAAACCAAGAAGTGGAGAGCTACGTACAGCTACCTACAATTCCAGACAATTCAGGAGACAGAGGCAGGAGGATGGCAGCAAGTTCAAGCCAGTGTACTCTGCATTTGGAGCTTCAAGATAGCCAGGTCTACATAGAAGACCCTGCCTCAAAAACGCAGACAACTTTATAAAAGAGAATGTTTTCACTGAGGAGAGAGAGAGAGAGAGAGAGAGAGAGAGAGAGAGAGAGAGAGAGCGAGAGCGCGAGAGAGCGCGAGCTGATAAAATGATGCCAGCCAAGCAGGAAGACCGGAGTTTGATATGATCCCCAGAACCCGTATTTTTAAAAGAAGGCAGGGAGAGGCTGGAGAGATGGCTCAGCAGTTAAGAGCACTGGGCACTCTTCCAGAAGAGGAGCACAAGTTTAGTTCCTAGTACCCACATCAGGTGGCTCACAACTCCTTAGGAACTCAAAACGCGCATGCAGAGGACACACTCATAGTTAAGTCTTTACAAAAAAAAAAAAAAAAAAAAAAAAAAAGATCTTCAAACAACAACAAAGCTGGGCCTGGAGGCAGGCGCTTGCTGGGGAGATTGAGACAGGTAGATCCCTGACGCTCTCTGGCTGGACAGAGTGCTCTCTGGTGGTGAGTGCTAGGCCCTGTCAGGCTGGCTGCGCAAGCCTGACTACCCGAGTTTGATCCCTAGAACCCACTTGGTAGGAGAACTCTGACTCCCTTCCGTTGTCCTTTGCCCCCAATATGCTTACCCTGTGGCATTCTGGTACTCACATACATACAAAAATAAGTCACACACACACACACACACACACACACACACACACATACACACACACATGAGACCTTGTCTGGAGGATAGCTCTTGAGGAAGGACACAAGATTGACTTTTGGTCTTTACATTTACACACACACACACACACACACACACACACACACACACACACCATGCTACTATGCCAAAGTCTTTTTTTTCTCCCCAGACAGGGTTTCTTGGTGTAGCTTTGGAGTCGTCCTGGAACTCACTCTGTAGACCAGCTGACCTCGAACTCACAGAGATCAGCCTCCCTCTGCCTCCCGAGCAAGTGCTGGGATTAAAGGCTTGTGCCACCACTGCCCAGTTTAAAAGGAGTCTTTCATTCCCATATTTGACTTCCTCTTTTCCACTGAGAAGTTGAACTCTCTAAGTCTTCCAACCACTACACTTCCTCTGAGCTCCATCTCCCAGTCTCCCTCTAGGTCACGAATTACCGTGAAGGCTTGTCTGCCGGTTTGTTGAGACAGGGTTTCTCTGTGTAGCTCTGGCTGTCCTGGAACTCACTCTGTAGACCAGGCTGGCCTCGAACTCACAGAGATCTGCCTGACTCTGCCTCCCTAGTGCTGGGATTAAAGACATGCGCCACTGCTGGCCAGCTAATTATCTCCTTTCAATTCCACTGCCACAGCCTGGCGTGGTGGCGCACGCCTTTAATCCCAGCACTTGGGAAACAGAGGCAGGAACTCATCTCTGTGAGTTCCAGGTTCCCAGAGTGAGTTCCAGGACAGCCAGGGCTGCAAAGGAAAACCCACCCCCCTGAAAAAGAATGCAGTTAATTTCATGCCATGAATTCCCTCTCCACCCCTCCCCTCATATAGATCTTTTCTCCCTCCCAGAGATGTTCATTGAGTCAAGTACTTAGGCCCAACAGGGCCTTGGGGCTGAAGAGTCCACCAGTCAATGAAGTGCAAAGGACAACAGCCAGGAGCTGCAGCAGAGACGTCTGGACCTCTGCACAAGGCAGGGCTCATACTGACCCGTGCACGTGCTGGTCGTCTTGAGATTGTGGCCCCCGTGACTGTCAGGTCACAGCTGACCTCAGTCCATCTCCGCAGCTCATCTCCGGCCTCCTCTGCCTCATTATACCAGGTATCATTCTCCAGCCCTCTCTTCACCTTTTCCTTTTAAATACGGGAGAGTGTAACCATGGCTGTCCCCCAATCCATGAATTATGGAGTCAAGTTTCCCACATCTGGGGAAATCATAGCGGTCAGGACACCTGGAGTGCACTAGGTAAGATTCACCCTGGGTACACTGTCTTCATGACCATAGCATCTCCTCTGCCAGCTGTATTATTATTATTATTATTACTATTTGAAACAGAGTTTTACCATGTAGCCCTGGCTATCTAGAAGTTGCAAATGCTGGGATTATAAGTGTATATCACCCCTTGTGGATTCTGAGGTACTAAGTTGCTCAGGTGATGTTGATTTTTTTTTTTGGAGCTGAGGACCGAACCCAGGGCCTTGCGCTTGCTAGGCAAACGCTCTACCACTGAGCTAAATCCCCAACCCATATCTTGAATTTTCTACCGCTACTGTTCAAGCAGCTGGGTTATAGGCCTGTGGGCCTGGACTCCTAGCAGCCACTTTTATCTATGGGTGTCTATCCCTGACTTCAAGATCTTTGCTTTCCAATTTCCTACCCACTTAGTAGCAGTCTCCACTAATTCCCCCCCCCCCCCTCTCTGGTGTTTCTGAGGCAGGGTCTCACTCTAGCCCAGGCTGGCCTTGAACTCGTAACTCACAGTGATCCTCCTGCCTTAGCCTCCCCAGTGCTGTGGTTACAAGGGTGCACTACCCAGCCTAGCCTATACGAATTCAATCTGTCAGCCTCTAGCATCAGGGCCTGGAATTTTCCAGCCTGAGGTCACCAGGCCTGTTCCTTCTAGAATCCTTCCTCCTTCTTCCTGATGGCCGTAACCACCTTCGTCCTAAGTGCCTGTCTTCCATGACACGGACTTTTCTGCCTCTGGTGACAGCCTGCGTGGCCACACAACCTGGGGTCTTTCCAGCTTAGGACTTCTATGGAGTCAGACTTAAGAGCTGAGTGTCTCCTGGGAGCTGTCACCTCCCATACCACAAACACCCAGCGTGGGATGTCCGCGGCTCTGTGGCTCTGCCACCCTGCTCCCCGCTTGACCTTCTCTCCATCCAGCCATCTCCTTCCCCTGCTCTGCTGCACTCAGCTGAGCACTCACCACACATCTGGACTCCTACACACCTGCCCACCCCCACTCCAGGCCCAGCACTATTCAAGTATGCCCCCTGTGTTCAGCCAAACACCACCTAGGGGCATATGGAACCTGCTAGATCTCAGGCTGGGCTTGGTGGTACAGGCCTACAATCCTAGCATTTCGGAAACTGAGGCCAGGGGATTGCTGTGAGTTTGAGGCCAGCCTGAGCTTGCAGAAGCCCTGTCTCAGAAAACTAAAAAAAATAATTTTATTTTTTTCATTTTTGGTTTTTCGAGACGGGGTTTCTCTGTGTAATAGCCATGGCTATCCTGGAACTCACTCTGTAGAGCAGGCTGGCCTGGAACCCAAAGAGATCCTCCTGCCTCTGCCTCCTGAGTGCTGGGATCACTACCACCTACCTAAAAAAATAATTTAAAAATTAAGAATCTGCATTTGAGCCGGGCGGCAGTGGCGCAGGCCTTTAATCCCAGCACTCGAGAGGCAGAGCCAGGTGGATCTCTGTGAGTTTGAGGCCAGCCTGGTCTACAGAGCGAGATCCAGGACAGGCACCAAAACTACACAGAGAAACCCTGTCTCCAAAAACAAAACAAAACAAAAAAAACAAAACAAAACAAAAAACCACAACACAAAACAAAACAAAAACCTGCATTTGGGAGGATGGAAAAGATGGCTCAGTGGTTAAGAGCACTGGCTGCTCCTTCAGAGGTTCTGATTTCAATTCCCAGCAACCACATGGTGGCTCACAACCATCTACAGTGGGATCGGATGCCCTCTTCTGTCATGCAGGCATACATGCAAATAGGGAACTCACACATACAAAATAAATAAATCTTTTTTAAAAAAATCTACATTTGAGGCTGGACAGTGGTGGCGCATGCTTTTAATCCCAGCACTTGGGAGGCAGAGGCAGGCGGATCTCTGTGAGTTCGAGGCCAGCCTGGGCTACAGAGAGAGTTTCAAGACAGACAAGGCTACACAAAGAAAGCCTGTCCAGAGAAACAAAAACAAAACAAAATCTACATTTGAATATTAAAAAAACAAAACCCTGAGAGTTCACATGGACTTTAAGACTGAGAATTAGCCGGGCGGTGGTGGCGCACGCCTTTAATCCCAGCACTCGGGAGGCAGAGCCAGGCGGATCTCTGTGAGTTCGAGGCCAGCCTGGTCTACAGAGCGAGATCCAGGAAAGGCACTAAAGCTACACAGAGAAACCCTGTCTCGAGAAACAAGACTGAGAATTACTGTCCCGATTACCTCCCAACTTCTAGTCTCCACCCAACCCTAAGCAATGTCTGAGGGAAGCAGAGTGCGCATACATGGCCAACCACATCTTACTTAGAAGGCCAGGGGCCCTGGGTTCTAGTCCTTGACTGCACAATTAGAAGGGGGACCTAATTATCTCCATTTTACAGTTTGGCAAACCAGAATTATTTGCATCTATTTGCATACGAGCCCTAAGTGTTGTCTTTAACCCAGACATTCTGACTGGACACCAAAGGCCCTTCATCTGGTTGTTGCCCTATGGCCAATTCCTCCTGTCCCTTCTCCGGCTACACTTGCTGGGACGGTTATCAAAAAACACAGCTTCAACACACTGGTTTGGGGGCTCCTGTCTCTGAGCATGCTGGCTTCTGGCCTGGAATTTCTGCTGCCCCCATCTGCCTAGGAACCCCTGCTCACCCACTGGCCTTCGCTGATGTCATAGACACCTCAGTGGGGGAACTGTTCACAGCACCCCTATTGCCCGACTATCTTGAATGAGTGATTTCTCTGTATTGCTGGTCATTCCCACCAGCCCAGGTGTTATTGGCATAGCTCTCTCCGCCAGCCCGGGATTCATTGAAATATTTGCTGGACTTTCTCAATCTCTGTCCTGACTGAAACAGTAAGAGGGATGCACGTGAGACTTTAGGAAAGACTGGTAGCAGAGAGGAACCTGGGAAAACATACCAGTCATCAAGTCATCCTCAGGCTGGAAAGTTCCCTGCGAACAGTCACCAACCCACAGCGATAAGTCCAAGGGGACTTCCAAGACGGAAGCCACCCAACCAATTGGCAGCCAGTCACTCACTGCTGTGCCCAAGGCTACCCTAAGGGCTAAGAAGGGAGGCTGGAACTAGATTCCAAGAAGCTCTGAAGCTGATGACTCTTACCCCACGCACTTTTCCTCTTCCTACCTACCCTAACTCCCTAGAGGAAGTCGCTGCTGCTGCCCTGATGTGGCCACGGGTAGGACTGGGGCTCACTCGGTTCTTAAAGCACCTGCTAGGACCGCAGGCTGGAAAGGAGGATCTAATTATCTTCATTTTGCAGTCTGGCAAACTAAAGCTATTTGCAACTATTTGCATATGAGCCCTAAGTGCTGTGTCTTCCTGTGAAAACGTGTGAAAAGCACATGCTCAGGGCCACTGCAACAGCGATGACTCTGGACAACCTAAGGCCTGGGAAAGCCCCCGACTCCCACGGTTCCTCTTCAGATGGGCCTGAGTATCGAGCACAGCGCTTGTGATTTAGGACGGAACCTGCTGGCTCATCTCCCTTCCCCCACTAGACAGGCCATGGGCAGTCATAACCTTTGGTGGGAAATCACCTTTCCTTGCCCCCCTTTCAATCCTTGGGCTGGTACAGCCTATTTCGGAGAAACTGAAGGTCCCAGCTATACGGTATTCTAACCAGTCACACAGCCAGTTAATGTCAGGGCTGGGGCTGGCACCCGAGACCAACTGGGACGCACCCTTTCCGCCCGCGTTCCCTCCACCCCATGACAGGTCGGTCTACCCGATCACTAGAAACCACGTACTCACTGGCTGGGCTACCTCCGGGGAAAGGCACTTAACCTCTCCAAGCGTCCCCCAAGGTCAGCAGCTTTGCTTTAGGGGCTGAAAACAGTTCGCAAAAGAGGCGTAAAGGAAAAGCAAACCCGCCCGCGGGCACCCGCGCAGTCCGTTCTTCCAGCCCAGGTCTGTCTACTAGCCCTGAGAGGTCGTACCCCCCGGCCCCGGGGACCGACGAAAGCAAACGCAGGGCAAAAACCGAAACCGCCACACTCTTCTGCCTCCCCCGCTCCGTTCCGGGAACCAGCGAGCCAGACTTCGCGGAAGCGCGCCCCGCGGCAGGCGCCTGGGCCCGGGACCGCCCCGACCGCAGCCCGCAGCCTGGGCCGGGAGGTGCGGGGGCCGGCGCGGTCGGGCCCGAGCAGCAGCACGGCGCGCGCTTCCGCCCCGCTCGGCTCCGGCGGCGGCCAAGGCGGCCCCACAATCCCCTTCTGGCTCCGGGGACGGGCGGGGCGGGGCGGGGTGGGGCGGGCCGAGAGGGCGGAAATAATTTTCTGTTTCGCCCTCTCTGCCCCAGTCCCTTTGCGGCGGGACGTGCAAGGCGGGCGGAGATGCGGGAGGCGGGAGTGGGACGCGCTGCCTGCCCTGGCGCGCTTTGCCGGGGGGCGGAGGGGGTGTAGAGAGGAACCGCCCGGACTGAGCGCCTACTGTGTGTATTTGGTCTTTACGAAAGTATTCCCGATCCACGCCTCAGGGTAACGCCCCACTTATGGAGAGACCGGCGGAGCCCAAGAGTTGAAAGCTGTGCGGCCAGAATGTGCGTGACACCTCGAATCAGTGACAAGTCATACTATTGGAGAGCACCATGAACTTGAACCACTTGTTGGTCGAGACCGGCTCCTGCTGCTTTTTTATGGATATGCACAAAGTGGGCGCTCAGAAAAAGGTTGGAAGCTGCAGTGAGCCTGACAGCCCCGCCCCCGCGTACCGGCTGCGAACCCAGCCAAGCCTGCAGAGGGTTCCCCAAGTCCAGAGGGGAGCCTCTACAATAGGGCGCGTGGGGAAGAGGCGGGCCGCTCAGCTCCCCACAGGCTGGAGACACGGTAGCAGAGCCCTAGTCTTAGCAGAAGACAAGACTGGGTTCAAATCTTGGCTCTAGCTTCCGAGCTATGCGCCTTTGAGCAAGTTATTTAACCCGTGTCGCCGTCACTCCATCCATAAAACGGAGGACATTTCCACCCACCTTAAATGATCGTGGAGAGAATTAAAGGAAAACACGTTCCTAAATCGCTAAACATGCGTCAAATGTCCATCCTAAAAGCTTTAGGGACTTGTTGGCTTCACTCAAGACAGGTATTCGGTTCCCTGTCCCCAAGTCACCAATTGCTGGGTACAGGGACCAAGGGGTCGTAACGTGACCCTCGTCCGGCGAAACCCCGAACCGTGAGCACTTTATAGACAGTAGGGGTTCCCGAGGTAAATACTCCCGATATTTGGAAACTGTTGGAAAGGTAGGGCAGACATTTTCGCGGTTTTCCTGCAGTTCTGTTCTTAGCAGTAGAAGTAGTTGGCTAGAAACTTGAAGTAAGGTTTCTCCTGAGTCTTACTTAACTTTTCGTATGAGCGAAGTTCACCATCTGAGTAAAAACAGTTCTAGCCGAGATCTCGGCCCTCGACGTGTCCCGATTCAGAAGCCACAGGATAAGACTACCTCACAACCACTTCTCTAGACCGTCTCTTCGTCCTGGAGCCTCCGGGATTCCCAGGGCCCAAGAGTGAGCCGCAGAGTTGGGGGCTACAGCCCCGATCTCAGCTTTACAGACCTCCCCAAACTCCCGCCTCGCCAGGATTAAGGGAGTAAATCCCTGACGCCACAGACCAGGTCAAGGACAAGTTCTCCCCCGCCCCGCTCCCCCCTCCTGGGCGGGGATTCACCCCCCCTTCCGGGATGAAAGGTACTAAAGAGACGCGCAGGGGGAGCTGCGGGCCCCGGCCCCTTGATGTTCCGGTTGAACAGGTGCTAGTGAAAAGGAGGCGGACCCGGCGGAAGAGTCGGCCAGGGGGGCAGTGCGCTGAAGGGGGAGCGGCCCCCCTCCAGCCTCAATCCCCCAGCCCGCCTTCTCCTCGGCCAGCCTTCTGCCCCTCCCCCCCAGGAAGCGTTCCCGGCCCAGAGGTCTTTGAAGTGTGGATGAAGCCCCCAGGGCTGCCGTCTCCCCTCGGCCACCCAACCTCCCGCTGAGGGGGTATTTGACCTTTGGTCCTCTGAGGGCGCCGTGTCCCCCTTGTAAAGAAAAAAGGGGGATCAGATCTCGTCTTTGGGCCTATACCCGTCTGGGGGGGGGTGAGTCTTGGGTCGCCCTCCCCCAAACCCCAGTCCCAATTTCGGGGACTTTAATCCTTCGTTGGGAGGTTGTGAGAGCTATTGTGTGTTTGCGTGCATGCCCAGAAGTCAGGCACGATTCCGTCTGCACGGGCCTCCAAGGTAGCGATCTCTTAACTCGCGTTAAATCTGTAGGCACGCCTTGAGGCTGGAGGTGGAGCTAGGTCTTTGAGAAATCAGATGGTGGGGCTTGGGTGAAGCTGTGGGTACCTCGGCGTACCCCAAAGGTGTCTAGAAACCTTGAGAGTAATGACTTCAAAGGGAAGCTCCCGGAGGGCTGGAATATCTACTCTGGCGGCCAGCCGATGCTAGCTAGCATTCAACAAATATTTGTGCAGGGCGTGGTGGTGCACGCCTTTACTCTAGCACTTGGGTGGTGGAGGCAGAATAAGGAGTTCAAGGTCATCCTTGACTTCACTATGAGTTCGAGGCCAGCCAGAGCTACAGGAACCCCTGTCTCAAGATAACAAAAACATTATTTGTAGAGCAAGTACAAGTTTACATGTGACATTGTCTGCCCTCCAGAGTGGTCTCCAGAGACAGCGCCCAGGAGATGCCATCCAAAGTGACACCCCCCCTCCCCTTCCAAGAACAAGCACGGGCAAATGGTTCACATCGCCCAGTTCCTTTTAGAGCCCCCGGTTTTTATGTCCCCCAGGTTTTCCTAGGGTTGAAGAACACACTCAGAGAGGGGTGGGGGGAGGTGGGGGTGATCGGAGACCCAAAGTGTGACACCGAGAGCCCACACCGGGATCTACCCACCTAGTGTCATAAAAGGGAAAAGAAAAGACGGAAAAGCTGCACGGAGCGCACGAGCGAAAAGCTCCCTACCAAGCCAGGCTTTGTTCCCTGAACCTAAGACTTTACCCGGCGGCGGGCGGGCGGGCGGGCCGGGAGCGAGCGAGCGAGCGGAGGCGCGCGGCCATGGCTGCCGCGGCCGGGCAGGGGGGCCGGGGGGGCGGCGCGTGAGCGGGCGGCGCGGGGCGGGCGGGCGGCGCGGGGCGGGCGCCCGCGATGTGCCACTCGGCGCCTCCCCCGCCGGGCCCTGGTTGCACGGCGGCCCGGCGGCCCTGGTAGCGGGCGAGCGGACGGCGCGCGGAAGAGCAGCGCGGCGCGCGAGTCTCATTGTTGGGGCGGGGGGGGGGGGGGGCCCGTCGGGGCATGAGGGCGAGAGCACGGCGGGGGGGGCGGCCAGACAGAGCGAGCGAGGAGGAGGAGGAGGACGCCGAGGAGGAGGAAGGAGGAGGCAAAGAAAAGAAGCGGCGGCGGCGGCGGCGGAGGAGGGGGCGAGGAGGCGCGCGGCCCCCGCTCCCTCCCTCCCCCCCTGACCCCCGACCCCCGCCGGCCGGCCCCCAGCCCCAGCCCCGGAGGGAGCTCATGGGAGTATGAAGGAGATGGTAGGAGGCTGCTGCGTATGTTCGGACGAGAGGGGCTGGGCCGAAAACCCGCTGGTCTACTGCGATGGGCACGCGTGCAGCGTGGCCGTCCACCAAGGTAAGGCGCGCGGGGCGGTGGGGAGGGGGAGGCGGCCGGCGGGGGGCCGCGGGACCCCGGGGGCGGCGCGCGCACCGGGTGCCCTGCCTGGGCCGCGCCCTCCGGAGCCCTCCTGGGGCGCGTGCCCCTCCCCCACCCACCTGAAGCGAAGGGCGGCGTGGGCTCTCCCCCCCCTCCCACCCCGACACACACCCCAGCCTGGGTCCTCCAGGACCGGGTCAGGCATTGTTTTCTTGCCTATTGTTCCAGTCCCGCGCCCCCCACCCCAAGTTGAAGGAGTTTTGGGGAGAGTCCAGGGAGCAAGGAGTGAACTCCCCGAGCCCCGCACCGCCGGTGTCGGGGCTGTCCCGGGAATGTTTACCTGCGAGGTATCCCCCCCCCCTCCTCCTCCCGCCTGGTTTATTTTGGTTCCCGCTCCGGGAGGAAGAGGTCAAGGGGGGGTCATCCCCCTTTGCTTCCGGATACTGGGAGGAGCGGAATTGGGAAGGGAGGAGAAGGGTCCCACGGGAGAAGGGACTCCTGAAATCCTCCGGGGAAGAGCTGAGGCTGGGAGAGCGGTGTACAGGGGGCCGGAATGGAGGAGAGGGAGGTTTGGAGTTTCCCCCGGCAGCACATGGTTCGGGAGTTAACTCCTTAAGGAATCTTGCCGAGGGCGCAGGCTGGCATCTCTGCCTGTCTGGTACAGGCAACTGCCCCCCTCTTCCTGAGACAACCCTTAGTGCCGTGGCTGCGGGCCCTTCCCGCCAGTCTCCTCCGGTTACCTGCACCACACCTGCTCAGCTTTGCCTTTTGACCTGTACCTGCGATAGAGGCAGAAAAGGAGGTTCTTGGACCCCCGACTTCCTTGCCTCGTCTCTTACTGGCCCTTTAAGAAGTGCCCCCCCCCCCCCCATAACAACAAACGTGTTACAGTCATGACTATTTCTTGTTCTGATGCTTGGGAACTGACTGGTCAGGGCAGAGGATGGGAAACAGGTCCAGGAAAAAAATGGGTAGGGAGATGAGGATGGAGGGTCTTTGGAAGTTTAAGGTCAAGGACTGTCAAGACTTTTTGCCCGTTTGGAGTGCTTGGTTGTGTGATTGAAGGCTGGCTCCAGGCTGTTGGACATTTCTTGTGGTCCTGTTTCAGGAGTGACCTGGGGTCTGGGGAGCAGCCCCACCTACTGGACTGGTTTTAGTCCACTAGTCTCTCCCCGCCCCCAGTTACTCTGGGAAAAAACCAGTGGCTGAGGGCTTTGCTCAGTGATTCTCCTCCCCCACCCTTAGCTTGCTATGGCATCGTCCAGGTGCCCACGGGACCCTGGTTCTGCAGGAAGTGTGAATCTCAGGAGCGAGCAGCCAGGGTGGTGAGTTCAGATTCTGCTATCTCCTTTTCCTCTCCCCATACCTGAACATCTCCTGCAGGTCGAGCTAGGGTACCCTGAGGCAGGGCAGGACTAAGCTTTGCCACTCAGGATATCCTGTTTCCTGACCCCCATCACCAGCCCCGTCTCTCCCTCTGCTCATCACTCAGCTCTGCCCCACCTCCGGCATGGGGGCTTTGATTTTTGTGTGCATATGTGCTTTTTTTGGGTAACTTTTTATTATGAAAGGTTGTCAAGGCTACAGTGATGAACCTCAGGTCCTCCTTACTCAGTCTCCGGCAGTTATGAGCTCATGGCCAAGCCTCTTTCCTGTGTATCCTCACCCCCTTACCCAACTCTGTCATCTTGGGTCCTTTTGGATGAGTTCAGGGAGGGTTCAGAGCAGCAGATTCCCCAACCCCTGTGCTCCTTGCATTGGCAGAGGTGTGAGCTGTGCCCACACAAAGATGGGGCATTGAAGAGGACAGACAATGGAGGTGAGGGGACCCTGAACACCTGCTGAGGTCAGCCAGACCCCCCTGAGCAGGTGTGGGGTGGAGGCTGGCTTTCCCTGCTCTGCTTGGTACAGGAAGGTTGTGGAAGCAGGGGACAGTCTGCAGCTTGGTGTTGGGAGGGGTGGGGTCTTGCGCTTGCTGTCCTGCTGAGGCTAATCCCCACACTGCCCCAGGCTGGGCCCACGTGGTGTGTGCCCTCTACATCCCAGAGGTGCAGTTTGCCAACGTGCTCACCATGGAGCCCATTGTGCTGCAGTACGTCCCTCATGATCGCTTCAACAAGGTCAGTGGCCCCTTACTAGTCCCCTTCCTGGCCTGCTGTCCTGGGGTGCCGCTGTTAATGCTCTCTGGTTCTCTTAGGGAACTCGGGAGATGGGTGGATACTTAAACTTCAGCTACCTTCTGTGCACAGACAGATACATGCCTGTGTTCTGTAACCTGGCAAAATAGTAAGCTCCCTCCAAGTAGCACAGTCCGAGAATAGCCTCTAGTTAGTAGTGCATTTGTTTTCTTGAGTTTCTAATACGTGAGAGACATGGTGTGGCGTGCACCCAGTGCTTGCTGTTCAAGACAGATGTGTAAACAGGCATCGAGATAAAGGGCACCCACTGAGGCTTGCTCGGGTATAAGGCGGTTAAGGTAGGAGATGTTTAGGCTGAGACCTGGCGCGTGAGAAAGAACTGACTTGGATTGAGGATGGCCCGTCCCAGGTTCCATGAAAAAGACACAACATATGCAGGGGTCCAGCAAGAGGAGCAACGGGTGTATCGGGAGCTAGGCTAACGTAGATGCCGGCCTCTCCAACCTCCCCAAGGATTGTGCTGTCTGTATGAGGATGTGCGTTGAAAATTGAATACTCCGGCTGGAGAGATGGCATGGTAGTTAGAGCACTTGCTGCTCTTGCACAGAATCCAGGTTCAGTCCCTGGTACTCACGTGACAGCGTACAACCACGTTTACCTCCAGTTCAAGGGAATCAATCCAATGCACTCTTCTGGCCTCTGAGGGCACCAGGCACACAGTGTTGTACACATACATGTAGCCAAACACTCATAAAGTTTAAACCTTTAAGTTGAATATTCAGAATCCATTTCCTCTGGCATACCAGTTGCATTTCAAGTGTTGGTGGCCTTGTGGCTAGCGCTTTTGGCTTCCAAGCACTTGTTGGCTCGCGTTGTATAGGTCAGCGACCATTTCTGTTCCTGCAGAAAATTCTGTTGGATGGCATTGATCTGGGGTGGTGGGGGACAGGATGGAATTGAGGAGAGGCCGGGGAGGCCCTCAGCAGGCAAGGTGGGGTTCCCTGGAGGAGGGATCAATTGTGCTGTGCCCTGCAGACCTGTTACATCTGTGAGGAACAGGGCCGGGAGAGCAAAGCCGCCTCAGGAGCCTGCATGACCTGTAACCGCCACGGATGTCGACAAGCTTTTCACGTTACCTGGTGAGATTCCTGTTCCCAACCGCTCTGAGGTCTGTGGTGGCCATTGAGTGGGATTATCTTGGGAGAGATGGTGGAGATGCCGTGCTTGGAACTTGGGTCCAGGAAGAAGGAGGTGGGGACAGCTGTGGTTTGTGGCTACACCCTGCTGACCTGCCTTTCCTCAGTGCCCAGATGGCAGGCCTGCTGTGTGAGGAAGAAGTGCTGGAGGTGGACAATGTCAAGTACTGTGGCTACTGCAAATACCACTTCAGCAAGATGGTGAGTCCTGCCCGCTAGTGGGCACACGGGCCCTGGGACATGCCTGTGCCTGGTACTGGAAGGTTGAAAGACCCCCATGCTCTAGTCCCTGCCTTTCAGTATTGAGGCTAGGATACAGACAGGACTCCCCTACCCCCCACACTTGTCAATCCAGGAATCTTAAGCTAATAGAACTGGGACGAGTGGGTTAACAGCTCTTTTTTTTTTTTTTTTCTTCTTCGAGACAGGGTTTCTCTGTGTAACTTTGCGCCTTTCCTGGAACTCACTTGGTAGCCCAGGCTGGCCTCGAACTCACAGAGATCCGCCTGGCTCTGCCTCCCGAGTGCTGGGATTAAAGGCGTGCGCCACCACCGCCAGGCAGGTTAACAGCTCTTACTGGGACAATGTCTTTGCCACATTCGTGATGACTCTTGACCTGGTATGGTTCTCCCACAGCCCAAAATGTGCCGCACGGGCCCCATTTCACAGATACGTAAATTAAGCATCCCTAAGATTGCCGGGCGGTGGTGGCACACACCTTTAGTCCCAGCACTTGAGAGGCAGAGCCAGGTGGATCTTTGTGAGTTCAAGGCCAGCCTGGTCTACAGAGCGAGATCCAGGACAGGCACCAAAGCTACACAGAGAAACCTTGTCTCAAAAAAACGAAAAAAAAAAAAAAAAGCATCCCTAAGATTATATATATAGCTTGTCTCACAGCTGGTGGGTGGGATTCAGATTAAACAGTTTCATCAGAAAGCCCCTCAGGAACCAGGCCATGCCAGGGGTAGACAGAGCCCTAAGGTGAGGAGGAGCCTGTGCTGGAGGCAGGAGGGAAGGGTGTTGGATAAGACCAGGCAGGTAGTGAGCTTGAGGCAGGGAGATGAGGCGCTCATGGCTGAACAGACTTGGAGACTGCCCAGGCTGGGATGGATCTGCAGAGGTAGGCTCCAGCCAGGACTCCGTGCCCCAGGCCACACAGCTTGGAGAGCTCCAGAGCCAGAGAGTAACACGATCAGGTTTGTGTTAGAGGCAGATTACCCTGGCAGCAACCCTGAAGCTGGGTGGAAGGACAGCTGCAGGAAGGGGGGCAGGTGACAGAGGGACCGGGCTGTCTGCTAGAGTCCTGTCGGTGGACTTGTCTAAACACGAGAGCGGTCAAGAAGTGGAAGGTGACTGAAATCAGATCCACGCTGTCGCTAATCACTGGCTGGGGAGAGGTGGATACCGGGGGTGGTAGGAAGGGGCAGCTGGCCTCGAAGGGGAGCACACACCTTGGTTCACACCGGCCCATCTTGTTTTGTGCCTGTTGCTCTGGTGTAATGATTAATAGTTTCCCTTCCCTTTTCAACAGTGCCCTGGTTTGCTCATAAATTACATGGTCGCCATGCTTTTTTAGGGTTTGATAGCCACTTAGGACAAGGTCAGGAGTTTTGTTGCCTCTGCAGGTGGCACTGGGTAGACACGAGATCAGAATTTGGTGGGGGTCCCCAGGCCGGGTGGCAAGGGCAGTTGGAGGTTACCAGGCTGAGGCTGCCTCCCTCTGTGGGCGTCCAGAATAGACTGGGTCCCGATGTGAAAGAGACTTAGGAGAAAAGATCTAGAGCTTGATGAAGTAGGAGCGGAGCCCAAGCTGGCAAGGTCTGAAATTAATCCTAGGCTTTGGCAACTGGGGAGTAGTGCTGGTCTTCGGGAGCAGCCGCAAGCCTGGGATGGGCAAAGCCATCAGACCAGGCACAGGAGGGCAGTCCCGGGGAGATAGTTTGGTGTTCACAGCCAGCGGCCCCCAGTTCAGGGCCGCAGGTCTTCTGTACAGACAGAGAGGACAAGCAGGACCAAGGGAGGAAGATCCGATGGCTAGCGAGAACTGGAGTTCACGGGGATACTCTTTTTCTGAGGGCTGTGGTTCAGTCTGCCTGAGACTGCTGCAAGAACACTGGAGTGTAGCAGTGTAGCAAGAGGCCCAAGTCCACCCCCAACCTCGCTGCCCCTTGTTGGGGGCTGAGGCTGGTCCATGCCTCTTTTGAACCTCTGTGGTTGAAGCTGTACATTGCTAAGACAGTGGTGTACACCTTTAATCCCAGCAATCAGGAGGCAGAAGCTATTCGTCTCTGTGAGTTCGAGGCCAGCCTGTTCTACAGAGCGAGTTCCAGGACAGCCAGGGCTGTCTGTCTGAAACCCTGTCTCATAACAAAACAAATGAACCAAGACAGCTGGAAAGCTCTATCAAAGATTTATAGTTTGTCCAGAGTATCACAGAAGACAGGAGTGACCTGTGGGGGCAGAGGGACTGGCCCTAGGATCTTGTGACCCTCAGGAACCTTCCTTAGGCTAATGAAAGAAAGGTTTAGCAATTCCTCTCATTCTTTTTTTGGAGACAGAGTTTCTCTGTGTAGCTTTGCGCCTTTCCTGGAACTCACTCTGTAGCCCAGGCTGGCCTCGAACTCACAGAGATCTGCCGGGCTTAAAGGCGTGTGCCACCACTGCCGGGCTAATTCTTCTCATTCTCTACCTCCAGAAGACATCCCGGCACTCCGGCGGCGGCGGCGGGGGAGGCGGTGGCGGCAGCGGGGGCGCAGGAGGAGGAGGAGGAGGAGGAGGCAGTGGGACCAGCGGTGGCGGAGGTGGAACAGGGGGAGGCAGCGGCAGCGGCAGTGGCGGTGGCAGCGGCGGTGGCAGCAGCAGCTTCCTCACTGGCAGCAGAAGCCGCTCGGCCTCACCATCCACCCAGCAGGAGAAGCACCCCACCCACCACGAGAAGGGCCAGAAGAAGGTGAAGGCCTGCTTTGGCTCCCATACTTCTTTTTAGGGACTGCCACCAGGTGCCCAGGCCTTCCTCTGAGGCCAGCAAGGTTGGAGAGGGGACTAAGGAAGTGTAACTTGGGGCTCAGAGGTTGGGACCTGGTCTTGTGTCTCTGTAGTCTCTGTTTTCCCCGTGACATGACAGTGTCCCCAGCCTCCAATTTTGTGGCCCTACGATGTTTGCACACATCTCTAGCCTATCTATCCCCTTGTGCCCCGTGCCGAGAAGTGCTCACTTTTGTTCAGTGTGTGTTCTAGGGGGACACCCTTGTGAGTGCCTGCTCGTGTGTGGCACTCCGTCACTGGCACCATAATGGGACAGGCTATTTTTAGCAGGAGGGAGGATGGGGGAGGGGCTCTTGGCTCTCAGAGGATCTTGCCTGAGCTGCTCCTGTCCAGCTGGAGTCTTCCATCCCTCTGTAGAGGGAGAGGACTGGCTGAGCCCCACTCCTAAGAGGGCTCAGTTCCCAACACCCACATGTCATGGTTAACCTCCTTCAGACAACCCGTCCATCAATGTCTGGTCACCCTTTCCTCCCCAGAGTCGGAAGGATAAAGAACGCCTTAAACAGAAGCACAAGAAGCGGCCTGAGTCCCCCCCCAGCATCCTCACCCCGCCTGTGGTCCCCACTGCTGATAAGGTACCACTGCTCATTCTCAGGATGCTGGGTGTGAGTAAGCAGGTAGTGTAAAGGGTCAAGGTGAGCAGGGGCCTGCTTGGTTGGGCATCATCCTCTCACAGCTCGTGGTTAATGTCACCTCTGCCCAGCAAGCCCTGACACATCATAAGGGTGAGGTGGGGGGTGCCTCCCTGTCTGCTAGCAGCCATGGACACTTTTGTCCACACAGAGGCTCAGCATTGGGATCTTGTCTTCAGAGGGCAGATGGATGGATGGCCCTGCAGCTTGTTTTCCAGGCTTTGGGGCCAACCCTGCGGGACAGGCTGAGGATGCCCACCACTGGGAGGACATCTAGATCCCACTTGCTGGGTGGGAGTGGGGGTGGGAGCAGGCTTCTGACAATACTCTGAAATCCCTAGTCACCCCACCCTTCTCAGCAGGCTTGTCTCTGGAAATGGGTGGCATCAGAATGAGCAACAGGCAGGCCTACCCTAGGCCAGTGAGTGCTAATCTGAGCCAGAGCAGACCCATGGGAGTCCCCTAGGGGCCTGGAGAAAGCACTCCCTCTTGTCCCATTACTGCTAGTCACCTCTGCTCCCTCACATGGTTGGCAGGGCACTGGGCATCTTAGCGGGAGGCTCAGGTATCAGGTTTCCAGGGTGATGTTGCTGTAGCAACTGTCCCAGTAACTCCCCTCCTGCTCTGTTTCCCTGGGCTCACCTGGGAAGGCTGGTCGACCTTTCCAGGAGCCTTGAGGCAGATAGAAAGACCTGTCAGGCCCCCTCCCAACCAGGATAACCCTTGGATATGCTGTCGAGTTTTGCCTATCCCCCCACAACCCATCCCAACATTTAAGCCCCCCTTCCCCCAGCTCCTCCTTTCCGTGGCTTTCCGAACCACATCTGGCTCCCTTCAGAACTCCAGCTGCAGAAAAGAACAAAGGAAGACAGAGAGGAGGGCTCCGCCCAGGGAGGGGCAGCAGCCCAGGGTGGCTCTCTCCCCCTTCCCCTCATTTGTTCCTTGAGCACAGTTTGAATACCTGGTGTCCACCCTGAAGAAAATCCCCTTCCCAGGTACCAGAGGCACAGCTACCTGGAGACTGTCTCTGGACCGGGGAGAGAAGGGGCGTGTGGGGAGGGCGGAATTCATTCCTCAGAATAACTCAGTGTGGAAGATGCCTTGTCACTTCCTTCCCCTTCCTCAGGGGTGCTCAGCCACCAGAGAAGTTATGTAACTTGTCTAGAAGCACCCAGCTAGTGGTAAAGTTTCTAACCAAAGTGGCCAGGCTTGAAGGGTACCACACGGAACTGTCCTTGCTAGGCTCTCACAGCCACGGCCATCAGACCCCGAATTTGCCGAACCCCCCCCCCTGCTGTGTCTCTGACATGGAGCTGCTCCTGACTCCCAAGAATGTGCTCCTAAGGATGGTTGCAGCCGAACCAGGTCCAGAGGCTAAACCACCTAGATAGCATGGTGGGGAGGCCAGAGCCTTCTTGGTCCACAGCTGTGTTCCTCCGACACTCCCCAACACCATGCCCTCCTAGGAGAGCACACATGGGACAGTGTCATTCAGGGCAGCATAGGAACCCTTGACATGCAGGCATGGTTTGCAGGGCCCTGAGAGGAAGACATTTGGAATGGGTCGTCACCTAGGTGTGTGGGGAGGCTTCCTAGAGTGGGACTTCCTCGCTGGATGTTGGCGGAGGGAAGACAGGCCGCCCTGTGGAGGGTTGGTGTGTAGGCTGGGATGTCCAGCAGGAGCTTGCAGTGGTCAGAACCAGGTGGTTGTGAGTGGTAACAACTGGAGGGCCCTAGACCAGCACCAGCCTTTTAGGCCAGAGGTATTTACGAGTGATCTTAGATGAGTAGGCCGGTTTGGAATGTGGCCTGGTGTCTCTTGGGTCCTGGGGCAAAGACAGACAGACCTTGGGTTCAGGATATTCCGAAGAACTCCACAGCTACCTCCCGTCTCCATGTTCAAGAGTCTCCCACGGGCTCCTTGCCTGGAAAGCCTTCACAGGAGACTCCCAGTTGGGCCCAGGTCCTGTGCCTTCGCCCTCACCCCGAATCAGGCTGAGCTGGACTGTACAGCCTGCGATGAGCGTCTCTTTGGTCTTTCCCTCAGGTCTCCTCAGCTACTGCTTCCTCCCACCACGAGGCCAACACTCAGGAGACCTCTGAGAGCAGCAGGGACTCGAAGGGGAAAAAGCCTTCCAGCCATAGCCTGAGTCATAAGGGGAAGAAACTGAGCAGCGGGAAAGGTGTGAGCAGTTTTACCTCCACCTCCTCCTCTTCTTCCTCTTCCTCCTCCTCTTCCTCCTCCTCTGGGGGGTCTTTTCAGCCTGCAGGTGAGTATGGGTGTCCTGGAGGAGGCTGGGAGCGGGAGCCTGCAGGGGCCTTTGCCTGGTGGTTTACATCTCTCCTTGTTTTTACAAGCTGATGTGGGGTAACAAGACAGGGAATCCCCCCAGTGGCTCATTTCCCAGCTGGACTCTCTATCCCCCCCCTTTTTTTTTTTTTTAAAGATTTCTTCATGTATGTATACAGGTGCTTTCTCTGTACAGCAGAAGAGGGCATGGGATCCTTATGGACGGGTTGTGTCGGATCCCATTATTGATAGTTGTGTTCCATCTCATTACAGATGGTTGTGAGCTGCCATGTGATTGCTAGGGATTGAACTCAGGTCCTCTAGAAGAGCAGCCAGTGCTCTTAACCGCTGAGCCATCTCTCCAGCCTCCACCTTTCCCTCTTAAGTCAGAACTCCTCTTTTTTTTACAGGGCCAACCCCTCTAGCCCTGAAGTAATGTCCCCTACTTTTGTGTCAAAAGGGCCATTTGAAAGCACAGTATTAGTTCCAGGCCCAGCGGCCTGTAATCCCAGCAGCATCTGGGAGCTGCAGGATCGCCTGAATCTGGGGCCAGCTTGTGCTGAGGAGTGAGACCCTGTGCCCGGCCCCGTGCTAATGTGACAGTAATTTGCACAAGGGTGGGAGTTGCTTTGCTCCTGTTTTATTTCTGCAGGGACTGTTAACCTAGGACCCAGAGCCGGCCAGGACCCAGGCTCCGTTTCCCAGCTCATGTTCTCCCTCCTGCTGGAGGGGAGGGGAGGTCCAGCAGTAATCCCTTCCTTTGTTGCAGGCTCGTCCTTACAAAGCTCTCCTGACTTCGCAGCATTCCCCAAGCTGGAGCAGCCTGAGGAAGACAAGTACTCCAAGCCCACGGCCCCCACTCCGCCAGCCCCTCCCTCGCCCACGGTCCCTGAGCCGCCGAAAGCTGACCTCTTCGAACAGAAGGTGGTCTTCTCTGGCTTTGGGCCCATCATGCGCTTCTCTACCACCCCCTCCAGCTCCAGCCGGGCCCGAGCCCCCTCACCTGGGGACTACAAGTCTTCCCATGTTTCCGGGGCCGGGGCCTCGGCAGGCACGCATAAGCGGATGCCTGCCCTGAGTGCCACCCTCGGACCTGCTGAGGAGGCCCCTGAGACAGGCCTGAAGGAGAAGAAGCACAAAGCCAGCAAGAGGAGCCGACATGGGCCAGGCCGTCCTAAGGGTAGCCGAGGCAAGGAGGGTGCCCCAGGCCCGACTGCCTCCCTCCCCGGGGCTCAGCTGGCTGGTTTTACTGCTACTGCTGCCTCACCCTTCTCCGGAGGGTCCCTGGTCAGCTCTGGCCTTGGGGGCCTGGCCTCCCGGACCTTTGGGCCTTCAGGAAGCTTGCCCAGCCTGAGCCTGGAATCCCCTCTACTGGGGGCAGGTTAGTGACCCCTGTAGTTAGGGAACATCTGTCTCAATGTCTAGCCAATCCTGTGAGGTCAGGGGCATAGATGTAAGAGTTAGAGGAAATGTAGCTAGGTAGAAACCGCTCCAAAAGGCAGAATGGAGGTGGCCATTACCTCTAAGGTGCTCCCTTAGATGTCTTGAGCATGAAGAGGCTGGGGTAGACCCTAGCAGGACTTACAGTGTTCTGGTAGAAGAGGAAGACAAGCTAAGAACTGCCCAGGCTAAGGCAGGTAATAAACTGAGTGGCCCGCGTCCCAGGCATGCTGTGTCCCCTGAAGAGGGGCTGCCTTCAGTATCTGAAGAGGAGTCTGGGGTAGAATGTGACCTTAGCGTTTCCTCTGTGTCTCTGTACTGCAGGAATCTACACCAGTAATAAAGACCCCATCTCGCACGGTGGAGGGGTGCTGCGGGCTGTCTGCAGCACCCCACTCTCTTCCAGCCTCCTGGGGCCCCCAGGGACCTCAGCCTTGCCCCGCCTCAGCCGCTCCCCGTTCACCAGCACCCTCCCATCCTCTTCTGCTTCCATCTCCACCACTCAGGTGAGGCACTGTCCCTGGCTCCTCCTCTGTGGGCCGCTCCTCCAGGTGCGCCACACAATGCAGCGGTGGCAGATGCAGGAGGCAGTGAGGCCAGAGTCCGTTCCTCCCAACAGGTGTTTTCTCTGGCTGGCTCTACCTTCAGTCTCCCTTCCTCCCACATCTTTGGAACCCCCATGGGCACTGTTAACCCCCTCCTGACCCAGGCTGAGAATAGCCACACAGGTAGGCTGTTGGTCCCTGCTCCTGTTTCCACGTCTTCTGAAGGACGTGGCTGTAGAAAGCGGGAGAGTCCCTTCCCCCTGGCCGTTGCCTACTCTGCCTAACTAAATTTACTTCACACACTACCAACCAGGGAGCACCTTCCAGGAAAACAGGTGCAGGGCCAGGCATGGCAGTGCTGCTCCATCCCACAGAAGAGAAGTGAGCTGCTCTGAGCAGTGGGTAGAGAATGCCAAGGCCAGCTCAGACAATCCCAGGCCAGCCCAACACCCTTAGCACTCTCCCTGGCCCCGTCCTGTGCAGTTGTAGTCGGGGCCACAGAGGTCTTACCAGCTGGGATGCAAATTCCCCTACTCTCACCCTGGCGTCTACTCAGCCCCTGAGAGCTGAAGGGAGACCCCGGGCCTGTCAGCCTGGGGGCGGGGCTTAGCTGTAGGCTGCCACTTCAGGTAAGCTTTTCAAAGAAACCCAATCAGACTTCAGGTTCAGGACCCCGTTGTTGGGTAAGATTGGGGTGTGTGTGTGTGTGTGTGTGTGTGTGTGTGTTGTGTGTCGTGTGTCCATCTTGTGGCCAACAGTTTTCTCATCTGAGTTTATGAATGTAAAAAGTCAAACAGAGCTAATTATGATAATACAATGATTAAGGACTTGCCTTGTGTTTGCTGAGCCCTCCAGCTAAGCACTTCACTTTTATGACCTTATTTTAATCCTCGGAACAATGGCTGTAGCGAGGCTGGTTACCGTCTCAAGGTCACGCAGCTAGTGTCTGGTTCATTTGATCAGGTTTGTCTTGACCTCAGATTCCGTAACTGGAAGATCTAGAGGCAGACAGCAGGGGAGCCCTGTCCTGAGATGGGGGTGCCAGCATGAGCTCCCAGGCTAGGTTTGGGCGGTACTGAAGGAGGGGTCTGAGGCAGATAGTCTCCCTCCCCCCTGATCCTTACCAATCCCTTCTCCTTCCAAGAGCCAGACCTAGAAGACTGCAGCTTCCGGTGTCACGGGACCTCCCCCCAGGAGAGTCTCTCTTCCATGTGAGGGAGGGTGCACCTCGCAGGAGGGAGGAGTGGGTGGGGACGGGAATGAGGATCTCCTGGTTGGCAGGGGGTGGGGCTGGAATCAGGGTGCTGGGTGAGCCTGAGTCTGTCCCTCCTCTGGCCGGCAGGTCACCCATCAGTAGCCTCCCTGCACTCTTCGACCAGACAACATCGGCTCCCTGTGGGGGTGGCCAGTTAGACACCACAGCCCCGGGGACGACTAATATGGAGCAGCTGCTCGAGAGGCAGGGCGATGGAGAGGCCGGTGTCAACAGTGAGCAGGGTGCCCAGGGATGGGGGCCTGCCCCAGCCGCTCCTTCCCTTTTCCCTGTGCTCTCTCTGCCTTTGTTCCTCCTGGCCTCCTGGCCCAGATCTTAACCAGCCCCCAGGTTGCACCCACCCCCCTCAATCTCAGGGGCATCAGGGCCCTTCCCCAGCCCTCAAACCTCTATATCCCAGATCCCCTGTACTGCCAGCGGGAACAGCTTCCCCAAAGAGATCTGGGTCGCCTTTTCCCTCCAGACCCTGGCCCTCCCCCTGGCCCTGCCTCCTTGATGCATGAGGCACTAACCTCAGGCTCCTCCTCTCTGAAGTTGTGGAGATGCTGAAGGCCCTGCATGCCCTGCAGAAGGAAAACCAGCGACTGCAGGAGCAGATCCTGAGCCTGACAGCCAAGAAGGAGCGACTCCAGATCCTCAACGTACAGCTCTCCGTGCCCTTCCCTTCCCTGCCCGCTGCCCTGCCTGCCACTAATGGCCCCGTCCCAGGACCCTACGGGCTGCTTCCTCAAGGTGAGGGGACCCAGTCCAGGCTGGGGTGAGGAACTCCTGCCTGGTGACTTGAACTGTCCGTTGTATCTCCTGTGCTCCGTCCTTCAGCGGGCAGCAATGACTCCTTGAGCACCAGCAAGAGCCCTCCAGGGAAGAACAGCCTTGGCCTGGACAATTCCCTGTCCACGTCTTCCGAGGTGGGCACTGCCAGGAGGGGCCAGGGATTAGCAGCTGGAGAGGGTCCTTTCAGTCTAGTTACTACCAGCCACTGTTGGAAGCTGGCCGCGGAACAACTGATTATCTCCTTAGTCGTTATCTTAAATAAGTAATATGTGTGGCGTGCCTCCTTAACACAGGGCACTGACGAAGCAGACAGAGAGGAAAGTAGACGCAGGCCTCCTAACTGACGGTGGGCTGAGCCCAAGAGAACAAGTGGCAAAGGAGAAAGAGATGAGCTCAATGAAGGGCTAGAGGAGCGTGAGGGAAGGCCGTCTTGGGGAAGGAGTGTTGAGAAGCGTTGGTGAAGGGTTTATTACAGTGCCCCACACAAACTAATCCCTGCGTAATTGGTCGCGGTTGGAAGAGCAGTTGCTCTTGTTACGTTGTGGTTCTTATTGGAATCAAACAAACCGGGTGCTTGTCTCTTCTCTGCCGCTGACTGACTGTGACTTAGGGCCGTCATAATCATAAAAAGAACACTAGTTGCAAGCTTCCCTGTGACTTAAAAACACGAGTCTCTCTAGTCTCCACAGTGACCTCGTGGGGTGGATATTACTAGCACCCATAGTGCTTGAATACATAAACCAAGGCAGAGAGGTTGAACCTAGGGCTACTCAAGGCACTGAGTTGTGGGCATGGGGTTTGAACCTGAGCCTCTCCAGTGAGAGTTCTGAAGTGGGAATAACAGGGTAGTGCAGGTCAAGTCCTAACCGCTGGACCTGGTTCCTTTGAAAAAATCAGTGCCATTACCGTTGTTTGTTACTGAGCCAGAACAAGAAAGGCGCTGGGTATCCGGAAGTGGTCAGTAAACGCCATCTATGAGTACTGTGTAGACCTTTAGCTTCCATCACTGCACTGCTGTTTCTCCAGGGTGCTTGGAGGCTTAAGGGGCTTCGCGTCAGGAGAGTGCTGGTGGGTACTGGACTGGGGGCCAGAAAGGTCATGCTGGCCCTCCGCCCTCTGACGTGTCCCTTCCCCCTCCCTCCCCAGGACCCACACTCAGGCTGCCCGAGCCGCAGCAGCTCATCGCTGTCCTTCCACAGCACGCCCCCACCGCTGCCCCTGCTCCAGCAGAGCCCTGCTACTCTGCCCTTGGCCCTGCCTGGGGCCCCTGCCTCGCTCCCACCCCAGCCACAGAATGGGCTGGGCCGGGCACCTGGAGCAGCGGGGCTGGGGGCCATGCCCATGGCGGAGGGGCTGTTGGGTGGGCTGGCAGGTAGCGGGAGCCTGCCCCTCAATGGGCTTCTGGGGGGGTTGAACGGGGCTGCTGCTCCCAACCCTGCGGGCTTGAGCCAGGCTGGCGGGGCCCCCACGCTTCAGCTGCCAGGTTGTCTCAACAGGTGAGGGAGAGAGCTCAACCCCAGGGAAGGGGAAGGGAGGCTGGATGTGGGAGGGATGCCCCCCAGTACCCCTTGTTCCCCTAAAGGGAAAAAGTGCCCTCTGGCCCTATCAGATTTATAATCTTGGCAGTCTGTTGACTTCCAGGACTCCCTGAAACTTTAGCCTTGAGTGCATCTGGGCAGGAGTAGTTGAGGGGACAAGATCTTAACCATGTCCCTACCGTTAGTCTTCTGGACAGCTTGTCTGTCCGTCTGGGCCTGAAGGAGTCTGGGAGCTCGTGGGTATGGGGTACACTTCTCTGCACCTCCTCATCTGTCTTACCCCTACCTCAGCTTGACAGAGCAGCAGAGACGCCTCCTTCAGCAGCAGGAGCAGCAGCTCCAGCAGCTCCAGCAGCTCCTGGCCTCTCCACAGCTGACCCCAGTGAGTGCCCCCTCCCTGGTCAACCCCTGCCAGCTCTACCCAAAGCCATCGGGGAGGGGCTCCAGGCTGGTGGGTTTGAACCTGTGGGGCTGCTGGGCAGGGGCTGCTGGGAGGGTCCAGCTCACATTGCAGTGAGGGAGCGGGGCAGGTCCGGTCACTGAGCTGTGCAGTCTTCGGGGGAGTCCCAGGATCTTGGGGAGGTAACTGAGCAGGCGACGTTCTCTCAACCGGAATCTTGGGTCTGTCTTGTATGGTGTGCTCTTTCTTCTTTGGAGGGAAGTGGTTTCACCTTTTCAAAATGAGGGAATGGAGCTGGAGTGTGGCTTAGTGGCACAGCATACATTAGGTCCTTGTATGTATCCCCAGCAAGCTAGGTGTGGTGTATAGTGTATGACAGTAGTCCAAGCATTTTAGAAGCTGATGCTGGAGAATGGCCATGAGTTCAAGGCGAGCCTGGGCTACATAATGAGTTTGAGTCTCCCAGGACTTCAGAGTAAGACATGAGTCTTAAAGAAATAACACACCCACACACACACCCACCCACACACACCACTTTGCATTTTATGTTTGTTTCATGTGTATGTCTCTGTACCACGTGTGTGTGCAGTGCCTACAGAGGCTAGAAGAGGGCATTGGGTCCCCTGGAACTAGACTGTTTATGGACTGTGGAAAGCTGCCATGGAGCTGCTGGGACTTAAACCCAGGTCCCTTGGAAGAGTAGCCATGGAGGCAGCATCTCTCTTGCCCACAAACGAATTTTTTTTTAAATTTGTTTTTGTTTGTATTGAGTCAATGTCTCCCTAGGCCTGGAACTCCATATCCAGGCTGGTCTTGAACTCACAGAGATCCTCCTGCCTCTGCCTCCTGAGTGCCACTCAAACCAGTTTTTTTTGGGGGGGAAAAAAAACCACAATGAAGGGAAGTACTTGGAGACTGTTGTCCCAATTCAGTGCTTTCATTTGGAGTGGCACTGTGGTTGGTTAGGGACTGAGGACCTGATAGTGGGCGGGGCCTGAGGTGTTTACACTCTGCCCTTGCCCAGGAACTCAGCTGGCAGATGCTTACCTGGCCACGTGTGTAGTCATTTTCTCGTGCAGATAGGTAGGTGGAGGCCCACAGTGCCAAAGTAGAGATGGAATCTTGGTCTTCCTGTCATGGGCCTTATGGTTCCCGTATGAGGGGCCCTGGTCTGGCAAGGCAGGCAGCTTTGGGGAGGGACAGCAGGGGCCCCTGCCAATGGACAGTCCGTCCTCCTCCTTGCAGGAGCACCAGACTGTGGTCTACCAGATGATCCAGCAGATTCAGCAGAAACGGGAGCTTCAGCGGCTGCAGATGGCTGGGGGCTCCCAGCTGCCCATGGCCAGTCTGCTGGCTGGAAGCTCCACCCCACTGCTGTCCGCAGCGGCGGCGGCGGCGGGCACCCCTGGCCTGCTGCCCACAGCATCGGCCCCACCCCTGCTGCCTGCTGGGGCCCTGGTGGCCCCTTCCCTCAGCAGCAGTACAAGTCTCATGGCTGCAGCAGCTGCGGCCGCAGCCGTGGCAGCAGCGGGCGGGCCTCCAGTCCTCACGGCCCAGGCCAACCCCTTCCTCAGCCTGCCTGGGGCAGATGCCAGTGGGAGCGGCCCCAAAGGAGGGGTGAGTAAGGGGCCTGGGCCTTCCTGTGTCCCTTCTAAGGGACAAGCAGAGGATGGTTACAGTGATGTCGTCAGATACATCCGAGGTGGGAGGCAGCAACCCTAGGTCAAGCAGATAGGGTTCCCTTCTTCAGAGTCCAGAAAGGCCACTCTGAGCAGGTACCAGTAATAAAAGGGCCACTGGGAGAAAACAGCCTGCCAGCTTGCTGAGGTAGCTCAGTGTGTCAAAAGGGGGCTTGCCACCGAGCCCAGGGACCTGGGTTTGATGTCAGGGACTCACGTAGTGGAGGGAGAGACCTGATTCCAGAAATCTGTCCTGCTGTCCACACACGCATGTACACACGTGCACATGCACACTGATTGTAATTGTTTTGTTTTGTTTTAAATTCCTTTTTAAAAAGAAAACAGCTTTCCAGTGGGAGGAGTGATTAGAACAGGCCATTTCCTTTCTGTACAGCAGTTAGAAAAGATGACCCTCTGGGTGGGCCAGCACAGAGGAAAAGGCCTCTTTCTTCCTTGGAGGACTAGCATGAGCCCAAGAAGCCAGCTTTGGGCACAAGCTAGGCATTCCCTCACTCCACACACTGCAGGCTAGGCTGAGGCCTGGCTATCTCCTACTGCTCCTACAGCAGCCTTTTCCATCCTTGGGAGCTGTTCCCAACTGGGTTTTAGGGCCAGATGCCTCCAACACTCAAAGCCTCCCTTCCTGTCTTTCCAGACCGCTGACAAAGGAGCCTCAACCAGCCAGGAAAAAGGCTAACTCCACTCTGCCCCTCCTGACCCCTACACGGCTTGAGGGTCCTTGTCCGGAATGGGTTCCTAGACCCAGACTCTGGAGAGCCAGGCCCAGAGCCTGTGCTGATGCCCAGGGAAGTGTGTGCCTGGAGTTCCAGGTGCCGTGGAGAGAGACTGGAGGGAGCCCTTCCACTCACCCATTCCCTACTGCACTGGCTGCTTCAGGAGAGAGGATCAGGGGAAGCAGGCTCCAGGCCTGCCTCAGAGCCCCCATCCTCCACAGATGCCTAGGGGCCCCCCAAAGAGCAAAGTAGGTCATGGCATAGGAAGTGGAGAGTTGGTTGGACCTACCGCATAAACCAGTCAGCACTTGAATGGGGAAGGTGAAGGGTGGGCCCTTGGGCCTATCCCTGTGTGGAAATTCCTCATGGAAAAAGGGCTGGTCCCAGTTGACCTTCAGTTTCTTCCCAGCAGAAGGTGTATCCCTTTGACTGTTTCTCATCATCCCTCCCCACTGAGGGTCACAAGCTGAGCTTGGAAAAGCCTACAGATGTGGGGGGCTGAGGAAGGGCAGGATAGCACCTCTTGGGGCCCCATGATGGGGCTGGGCGGGGCAAAGTCCCTCGTCCTTGGTGTCCTGCCCCTTTTTGCACTATTGGCTTGAGGAGTGCCGAGGGTGGGGAGAGGGAGCTGCCTGACTCCACAGAGCGTGCGTGCGTGTGGGTGAGTGTGGGTGGGTGTGTGTGTGTGAGTGAGAGAGAGTGTGTGTGTGTGTGTATGTGACAGAGAGAGTGTGTGTGTGTGTGTGTATGTGTTGAATTGTCCGTCAGTTTAACCTGTCTGTCTGTCACCTCATTCTCTGGACCTGGGGCCGCCAAGGGCGAGGACAGGAGCAGTAGCTGGCACCAGACCCGGAGTTCCTAGCTCTTGTAGCCCCTACCAACCCCCTCACGAACCCTGGTCCTTTTCCAGGGCATGAATGGTTAACTTTTAAAGAAAACAGAACAGTACTCCAGTATTGGAGAATTCCTGGGGGCTGGGGGCTCTGTATCAGGGTAATATCCTACCTTCCCTCCTCTGGACCCCATTCCATCTCAGGGCCCCTCAGGGCCTCCTCCCCACACTGGTAGTTTGGTCTTTCCTGGCACAAGAGCGAAGGGGAGGGGTGAAGTGCCACCTCTTTAAGCACGTCTCCCTCTCAGAAGTAGCCAGCCTGCCTCTTAAGCCCCACTTTCACCAGCTCGTAGAGCCACTTAAGCTAACAAATGTCCCTTTCACCCACCAGCTATTTTCCAGGGTGTAGTAGTAGGTGGCAGAGTCAGTCTGCCCAGGGCCGTTGTGAAAAAACATGGAGCGGGACATGGGAGCGCAGCCGTGGAGGCCTCTGTCCCTTTTGGTTGCACTGGCTGGGACTGAGGGTCAGTTCCAGTTTTCCCTAATGTTCATGTCTGTGGGCCTCTTTGCATGTGTGCATTTTGGTGTGTTTCTGTTTGGGTTTTGTTATTGGGGTTTTTTGTTGGTTTGTTTTTTTTTTTTTAATAAAAAAAAAGATGTGTATATTTTTGGCAATGACAGAAACGTAGTGCAGATATATTTTTGCCTGTGCTGCTCAACTGTTTTTTTTCTGATATGGAAAATAATATTAATATTCCTGTTGATAAGACTTTGTAAGATATTAGGGTGGGTTGGGAACTTTCAGAGGCAAATTCTTTGGCACTAGGAAGGATTTTGGGGGGGGGGGCATTTGTGATGACCTCAGAAATACTTTTCTAACTGCTTAGTATAGAAAGACATTTTCATCTTTGCGGCTCTCACTTCTTATCCGAAAGCCAGTGAGTCTTCAGATTCTTAGACGATTTGCTTATCCAGGCCCACACCGTTGCCCCAGCCCACCCTTCAGAACCAAGTGGCCTCTGCTGTGATGTCTGGAAAGCCATCACATGTGAAGCAGGAGCTCTAGGTGCCCTGGACCCAAATGCTCCCTTTTCCCAGTCACTCTGATCTTTGGAACTCTGGTCTCAACTTTCCGGAGCTTTTTTTCCGACTTTGGGCCAGGATGCCCTGGCGTGTAGTCAGGTTAGAGTTGCTGAGAGCTCTGGGCCTTGCATGGATTGGTGCTGCTCTTTTTTAGTTTTTCAAAACAAGGTTTCTCTGTGTAGCCCTGGCTGGCTGTCCTGGAACTCACTCTATAGACCAGGCTGGCCTCGAACTCAGAGATCCAACTGCCTCTGCCTCCTGAGTGCTGGGATTAAAGGCGTGCACCGCCACCGCCACCACTTGGTGGTTTTTCTCCCTATGCTGAGGAACAAGGGAAGTTGTGACACTCTTGGTGCAGCTTCACAGGGAAACTTTCGATGACCCTTGAAAGGGAGCAGAGGCCTGCAGGATGGCCATAATGACCTCACATCGTCCAGCCTTGGTGTCTTTTCTTTTCTTTTTCTTTTTTTCCCCTGAAACAAGGTCTACTCTATTATGTAGCTCTGGCTATCCTGGAACTTGCTATGTAGACCGGGCTGGCCTCAAACTCACAGAAATCCACCGGCCTCTGCCTCCTATGTGCTAGGATTAAAGGTGTATGCCATCATGTCTGGCTTCGGTCCATTTCTTGATAAAGAGCTTTGGTGGGGTGAGGGGAAGGATGCAGATTTGGGGCCATCTCTGTCTGGGGGAGGGGAAGGATGTGGTTTGCAGAGCGGAAGTGGAGTTTGAGAATGCATGAGTGGATCTTAATGTCACCACCCTCAGTGAGAAGAGACGAGTGAGTAATGTGTGTGTGCTGAGTCTGTGCCCACCAGGGGGGTCACGGCTAGTGGGTATCAGTGCTAAAAGGGACTCAGCTGTATTTAGGGGTCATTGGAGCTGGCTTTCCAGGTGACTGCTCTAAGCCTAGGAGGGACAGGTACTCAGTGACAGCAGTGTTAAGCCTCACCTGGCCTGGTCATTCCTATCCCATCATCCAGCCTCTAAGCTACAGCTGGTTGGCAGGCAGGCTGTCCCTGTGTGTGTGGTGTGTGTGTGTGTGTGTGATGGTGTGGTTGTGAGTGTAGGTTGTGCCCATGGTGGGAAGGTATCTATGTAGCACTGACTGTCTTAGCTCTGAGCTGACGAATCCTCTCCATAGACAATGACACTTTAAGGGTTGCCTTTAAGAAAAAAAGAATAAATTGTTATCTCCCCATCCCCTCTCCCTCATCCCAGCTTATGGGTTTCCCCTCAGGCTCCTGGGTCAACTGCTGCCCCTAGGTAGGTACCCTGATCTTGAGGCTGGTGACCCTTTCCTGTGTTGAGACCCAGGGAGTGCCCACCCTAGATTCCTAGGAAGGGCCTGGACAAGTGAGGGGAGCCCAAAGGAAGGCTAACATTGCCATTTCCCTTTCCCAAACGGGCGATGCTGACAGGTTTTCAAAGACACAGGTTCCCTCCCCACTGCTTTTCCATCTCAAGAGTGCAGTGGGCCAAAGGGAGTAACAGGCAGCTGGTTCCTGGGAAGAGGTGCCCAATAGGATGGAGGTAACTTCACCCGGATCTTGGAGGAAGACTGGGCCAGGGAACCCTTGCGATCCCTCTAGCTGCTTCCTCCTGGCTTCCTCCTGGATTGCAGGTGTGTTAGAATTTCCACCAGACCACCTTGTCTTGACCTACTGAAGAGTTGGGGGCTGAGAGCTGCCCCCATTCTCCTGTGTTCACTTTCTCCAGCCCCACTTGGGGCTGGAGACCGAACTCTTGGCTCCCTTCCTTCCATCCCAGCCTGTTTCCATGTAGCAGACCCTTCCTAGGGGAGCAAGGAAGGGAAGCCACAGATGGCAAACCCAGGGGCTCATTTTTCATTCTTTCTGAAACCTTTATATCCTCAGCCCAAGAGGCAGTGTTCCCTTGCGACCTCCAAGCCTGGAATTGTGCATAGCCTGGGTCTTGTATCTTTGTATAACGGATGTTATTTGTACGAAGGGCAGTTCGTAAACAGCACTTGTTCTTTTAATAAAAGAATGTTTTACTTAAAAAAAAAAATGGAAATCCAAAGAGACCTTGCTTTGTCTGGCTTCACTGAAGGGAGGGAGATGGGCTGCCAACATGGGGGCCTGTGGGAGGAGGACGGATATGTATGGTCAATGACCCCTTTTTCAAGTACTTGGAGGAGCAGTTCAAACCGGAAGTCACAGAATATGCGGTGCAGGTGAAAATGCGGACCCCGGAGCCCTGCCGGCTGAACGATCCCCACCCTGCGTGCGCTCTTGAACACACTCACTGCCTTGGACTCCCAGGGCCAGGGCGGCACCTGCCGGCTCCAGGGCTGCTCTGCCTGCCCCTCCTGCGCGGGGCCGGCCGGGCGGCGTCTTCCGGGAGGGGGGACGGGGCGGAGCGGAGAGGGTGGCGACCCGGACGCGGCCATGCGCAGAGCGGCCGTGCGCGGCGTGGGGACGAGCCTGCACGCTGTGGTCATGCGCGGAGCCTCGGTGAGCGTCCTCTCCCTGGTGACCCCGGGCGGTTCAGCCCCGCCTCCCCCGGCCAGGGCCAGACTCCGCCCCTCGGCCCTGCGTCCCCTCGGGGCAGTCCTTTTTCCTGTGGGAGCATCGAGTGGATGCCAAGACCTGCCTCTGCTGCGACCCTTTTCCCAACCCTTTTGTCGCTCCCACGACCCCTTAGCCTGTGGTCTTTTCCTTCCCAGATGGGCTTCCGGCGTCCTCCCTTCTACACTGATTTTATTTTTCTATTTCCAAATCACATCTGCCGGCCTGCCTTGTCGAAGCTGGGCCAGAGGCGGGAAATCTCCTCTTGGCTGGTGAGTACTCCGAATGCCGCCTTCTCTCAGCACACAAGTCCCATCACTTCCCCCTGATTTCAGGGCCACATCGAAGACAGCGACAGGGGACACCCCTGCCCCCCAGCAGGCTCTAGGAAAAGTTTTGTGGGGCAGAGGGCAGAGGGCAAGGCTTCTGGGCGGAGGTGAGGACAGCCACTTGATAAGCCCATCCCCAAGGTTTGAAGAAAGTAGCAGGGATCATGCAAACTTAGAGTACTTCCAAGGCTTGGGATGACCCCGAGCCTCTTCTCTTCCCTGGCCCTAGGCGCGATGGTTCCCCAAAGACCCAGCCAAGCCCGTGGTGGCACAGAAAACACCTATCAGGTTGGAGCTTGTTGCCGGGAAAACCTACAGATGGTGTGTATGTGGCCGAAGCAAGAAGCAAGTAAGTCATTCCTGTGGCCTTTCACTTAGATGCGACACAGCTCTGTAGTCCTACCACCCTGAGCAAGCCTGACCTCAGAAGCTAAGCAGGGTTAAACCTGGTTAGTACTTGGATGGGAGATGCGACACACACACACCCATCTCCACCCCCCACTCCCACCCCCACTTGGAGTCAGCATGGTCCATCCCGGGAACTTTCAGCCCATCCATATTTCCTTTCTTTCTGTATATACCCGAGAGACAATGTGGGGGCTTGGTAGCAGAAGACCAGCTCACAGTGTGTCTGTCCATCACGTCCCTTCCAGGAAGTGTTCAAAGCAGAGCCGTGGAAGATGGCCCTTCAGTTAACTGCCAGTGCTGTAACTGGCTTCTCTCCTTGCAGTCCCGCCTCCCTCTGCACCCCTGTTCTCCAACTCCTGGGCACCAAGGACTTGTCTTTCTCCCTCCACCTCGTAGGCAGCATCTCTGCCCATGTGCCAGGCTTTGGACCTCACAGCTGGGAAGGTTCTGCCCTGTCTTCTCCAGTGTCCCTCCCTAGGTCTCGTCATGCTCTTCTCCCCTTGGATGTGACTTCTGTTTGCCTGGTGCCTTTTAATGCCATCCTGCATTGTAGCAGGAGCCTCTCTGTCTCTCTGGAGAGCTCTGCACTGCTCTTCGTGCTGTGTGACTGGTATGAGAAACCCAGATCCCAAGGCTTACTTTACCAGGGATTTGTTGTGTGGCCTTTGAACAGATATTCCAGAGGGTGGGGCAGTTTCAAGGGCATGCCAGCCAGAGGACTGGGGTGGGGCAGGTGCCATGCCCTTTAGGCAGGGTGCTGGTCTGTCTCCTCCATTTCTGCCCCTAACAAAGCCTCCCCCCTCTTTGGGCCTCAGTCTTCATCATCCGGCTTTGAAGGCGTCTGGGGAGGGACATGGTACACACATTAATAATGCTACCCCAGGCAGGCAGGTTGTCAAAGACACACCCTTGTTGTTGTTTTCTGGACCCACGCAAGACTGACCCTACTCTGGAAAGGCACTGGGCTGCTGGGCTCTCTCTCACCCTGGTGACCATTGAGAAGAATGTCACTTTCATGAGTCAGTGGGGGTTCACTCAGCCATTAACGAAACAAAACAAAACAAAACAAAATGGAGGGTTGTGGCTATAGCTGAGTTGATAGAATGTTTGTCTGTTGTACACAGAAGCCCTGGAGTCTATCCCCAGCATGGAATCAACGGTGTTGTTGGGGTCCACAGAGGTTTTTAGTGAGATCGGAGCTTGCTTTACATAGCAGGGCTGCATTAGGGGATAGATTGACCACGTGCATGGTGTTTGGAAGTGTCTGCACTTACTTGGCTGTGCTGGGGGGAGGTCTTTTGCTCCACCCCTTGGCATTCCTTTAAAAGCCCCTTTGAAGAGACAGAAGGGGTCGGTGGTTGTTGATCCAGGCCCTGGTCGGTGGGTGTTGATCCAGGCCCTCCCGAGCTATCCTGTGTTTCTGTCTCTCTCCCTCCATAGTCTATCTAAATATTTTTCACTTCTCTCTCCCCAAGAGTACCCTGGGGTGAAAGTGGGAGCAGGTCTCCCATAGGGTGTGATGACACACACCTGTAGTCCTGGCACTTGGAAGGCAGAGACAGGAGGATAGGAGTTCAAAGGTCATCTTCAGGCAATATAGCCTATTCCAGGTAGGCCTACATTACATGAGAACTTATCCAAAAACAAAAGAATGGGGCTGCTAATGCTCTGTGGTTAAAGACACTTGTCACACCACCTTGCTGACTTGTGTGACACCCCACCCCACCCCCCGGGCGCACAGGGTAGAAGGATAAAACCAACTCCCCACAGTTGCTCTGTGACTTCTGTGAGTGCACAAGCCCATGCCTGCACACACACACACACACACACACACACACACACACCAAATCTTAAAAATGTAAGAGACAACAAAAAACTCCAACCTTGTTTGTATTAACTTTGCCTCTCACTGAGGCCCAGTTCCCTTTGCAAACTGTCCTGGGGCCTTCTGGGTTTCCCAACGGTGAACAATGAGGAATACGTGTAATAACTGTACAGTGACCATCATTTCCTTGGGGCAGCCTTGCCGTGACCCCCAGATGCAGGGCTAACGGGGGTCAACTCTCCTCCTGCCCCATCCCTCTTCTTTTTCTCCCATCAGCCCTTCTGCGATGGCTCCCACTTCTTCCAGCACACTGGCCTCTGGCCACTCAAGTTCAAGGCCCAAGAGACCCGCACAGTGGCCCTATGTACCTGCAAGGCCACCCAGCGCCCTCCTTACTGCGATGGCACCCACAAGAGTGAGCAGGTACAGAAGGCGGAAGTGGGCTCCCCACTCTGAGGAGTACTGTGGCTCCCCGCCTCCCGCAGCCTTCCCCCCTGCGAAGCCAACAGTGCCACAGAAGGGAACATCCAAAGACCAAGTTTTTAGCAACTGTTCCCTGAAAAACCTGTAATCTCCTGGTGTGCAGTTGAGAGCAGGCCCCTGGTTCAACACCTGCTAAACTGTCATTAAACAATGTGGCCCACTCTCTGAGTGTCCCTGTGGTCACTGGCAAGGCTCACAGTGCCTCCTGCTAGAGTTGGATCTGTGGAGGCAGAGGGTATCCCGTGGCCGAAGTGGAGCAGTTCAGATCCACTCCAGTCGCCGGCTTAGTAGGGGTAGGGAGCACCTCCTCCCTCCTCCCTCCGCCCCAAAGAATGACAAGCTCAAGAGAGTATGCAGCATTTATTACAAAACCAAGATACAAATGACCAGGACAGGAGGGTACAGTCACAGGACCTCAGACTCGGGACATGGTGCAAACAGACCCACGGCTCAGGACCTCACATACCTGAGCCAATACCCTGGTCCTCGTCCTCCCCCCGCCCCCCATCCATCTATGTACACTTAAGGAAAACCAGGTAGGCAAGGTCTGCCCCTAATAGGTGGTCCACTCGGTAGAGTGGAGGTTAGCTTACACTTTATTTTCTTGTGCTTCTGCATGCCTGTGCCTTGTCCCTGCTCGGCCTCAGCTAGGGTTGGGGAAGCAGACCGGAGTCTGTGCTTGTCCGGGCTTACCCATCCTAACCCTCCACTCTAGGCCCCCAGTGAGTGTCACCTCCATCTTGCTAGTATGGGTCCCTGGGTCAGGGTAGGGCAGGAGGAAAGTCACACATAGACTTGGCAGGGCCGGGGCCTCCCCATAGCCTGAATCTTCTCTTCCACAAAGGTAAATGATGCAAAGGCCACACAGGAAAGAAGAAAAAAAGAAAGTTGGGGGGGGATATAAAAAAAGGTAGAACTGTCAATTCTTTGCACAAGGTTCCCACTGTCCAAAGAGGTGAGGGAGATGCTTTCTCCATGGCCACTCGACCCTCACAGCCAAGGGACAAACCACACTTGTCAAAGGCACTGTCTTAGCAATCTCTGGACATTCAACAATGGGGGCTTAGAGATGGGTGGGGTGGGGAGCAGTGGAAACAGACCCCATATCTAGTCGGCTAGGAGACCCACCATGCCCTCTGTCTGCCCTGGGAAGCAGAAGGAACACAGGAGAGGGCCTTAATACTTCCAACGGCCCCATAAGAGCAGAGCAAACTTCAGAAGACCCCCTAGACACAAACACACACACACACACACACACACACACACACACACACACACACACACACACAGAGTTTGTTTCCTGTGGCATTTAAATTAATCTGGTTGGTCCATAGAAAATAAGTATGTATATTTGGTTTTTCCTATGTACATATATATATATTTATATATAGATAGATAGATTTATTTATAAAACCCACCTCCCACTCTGAAGATGGGAGGAACCAGGGAAAGTCAAAGGTGGAAAAAGGGGCCCAGAAAAAGTAGAAGGAAGGTGGCTGCTGAGGGAGAGGGTCCCTTTCCTCAAGTTAAGGGGGGCAAGGAGCTCCGTTAACAGTCATCTTGCGCCCCCTGCTGGTGGAGGGTGGCGTCTGCAGGCAGTTCGAAGTGCCCCCGTTGGTAGCAGTGGTAGTCCCAACGGCAGTCGAAGGTGGAGTGGGGGAGGTAGGGTGGGTGGCTGGGGGGCCGTGGGAGCTGGGAGAGCCATGGGAGGGGGTCGCAGGGCTGGGCAAGGAGGAGGAGGTGGCCGGAAGGGTGGCAGGGCTGGGAGCCTTGTCGCTGACTGACTCACACTCTGATGCTCCGCTGGTGTTGGTACCCTCTGAAGGAGTGGGCACTGTGGGCAGGGTGAGCCGCTTGCAGGCTGGCTGGACACGGTACTTCAGGGGGAGAGGTCCATTCTGTGGTGAAAGGGAAGAGGCCAGCAATAAGAAAAGAATAAGTGTCAGCAGAAAGACCCACCAGGGGCCACTCCCATCCCTGCACCCAACCAAGACCCAACCAGGAGCAAAGGGAAGGTCTGAGCCTTGAAGAGGAGAGGGCCTGCAGAGGGAGAGTCAGACAAGCCAAACAGCCAAATACAGAGACGCAGAGCCAGTGAAGAAAGGGTGTCAGAGACGGGGGCAGCAGGGGTCGGCAGTGAGGGTGGGCCGTAAGACCACAGGATGCAGAAGACCACAGGATGCAGAAGGCCACAGGGTGCAGAAGACCACAGGATGCAGAAGACCACAGGGTGCAGAAGGCATCCTACACCACAGTGGCCACCCTTACTGCTGGGTGGTACCAGCCAGGGGAGGGCATCAGCAAGAGATACGTGGTAGGTATGCCAGTAATCTCAGCCTTCAGGGGGCTGAGGCAGGAGGATTGCTATAAATTCGAGGCCAGCCTAGACCTCATACCAAGTTTGAGGCCAGCCAGGGAGAGACCCTATGTCAAAACAAAAAAAAAAGAAATGGCCTAGAGCTGACCTGGTATGATGAGCCACCCAGGCCTGGCTCCAGAGACAAGGGATGAACTGCCTGACGTAAGAGGGTGTCTCATGTCACTGTGGCCAAGGACCATGCCAGGTCCAGTAGGACCTCCTTCCCGGGACTGCCCCCACCTTGTACCACCTGCTCACAGGCTCACCCTCCGCCAGGGGTAGATGTAGGCAATGTCCATGAGGGTGTAATATTCCTTCAGGGGCTCATCTTCATAGAGGATCTCCACCTGGAGGGAAGGAAGGACTTCATGAGGACTGACTGCCAGGGCTGGGAGTCTTGGAGGCTGGATGTGAGTGAACTGAAAGATGAACTGCAGGAGACGCCTCCCTGCTGTAGATGTGACTTCCCTTGTGGAATTGTCCCAAGTCCTCCAACCTGCTGATGGGGAGGGCTCTAGAGAGCCTGCAAGGTCAAGGGGACCCCTTGACCCAGGGCCCGTAGGGAGCCCCAGGAGCAGCTTTGTTTGATAGGCTCATCCCTGCATCTGACCTCACCAGTGAACGACACAATGCCTACCGTCTCCTGACCCCAAGTGTAGGCTCAGTGAGGCCTTTCCAGGAGCAGCATCTAGGAGCTTGTCAAAGAAGCAGGGTCAACCGAATCAGACCCACAAGGGATCCTGTGTTGCTGTGTTCAACAGGGTTTGCCAGTCTGTGTCCTAGAGCTCCCCGGCCCTCTTGAAGGCCTGACTTTTTTTTTTTTTTTTTTTTTTCTTCGAGACAGGGTTTCTCTGTGTAGCTTTGCGCCTTTCCTGGAACTCACTTGGTAGCCCAGGCTGGCCTCCCAAGTGCTGGGATTAAAGGCGTGCGCCACCACCGCCCGGCGGCCTGACATTTTTTACACGCACACCTCCCTGGTCTTGGGCCTTCTGCACACCAACTACAACAATTACAGACTGTCTTATCCTAAACAGTTGGGCTAGCCTGCCTGTTCCTGCAGGTCCAGCTGTAGAACTATGTGATGCCCATCAACCAGACACACTGACGGACCCCTGATATCTGAGATGGCGCAGGCATTCACCTTGTACTTGCTGGGTACATCCATTTTGTTGCGGAGGAACTTTGCAAGGTGCATGACCGTCATGGCTGCTGGACATCGCAGGAAACGCACCCCTGTCTGTGGGGGAAGAGGTCCCCGTGAGAAGGTCTATCCCATGGCACTCTCTCTCAGCTCACAGCTCACTCCTGGGAAGGCCCCAACACTCACCTTCTCCTTGTCCCCATCCCCATTCTCCATGAGGCTCTTCTTCTCCTCTCGGTCCCTGGAGGAGATAGAAGCGAGAGATGGAGGAGTTGCTGGAGCAAATCTGATGGGGGATGAGCCAGGGTGGAAAAATGGCTTAGGTTGAACTTGCCTGACTCCTTCGTAGAACTCAATGGAAAGACTGATAATCTCATCATCGCCCAGAGCCCCCTTCTCCTGCTCTAGGACCTCGCCACGGTCCTCGTTGGAGCCATTGGGGACTGTAGAGGGAGACAGCTCAGAGGGGTTGGTCAGAGATAGAGCAAGGGGCTGAGGACCTAGGGAATGGGAGCGGGTGGCTCAGAGGCTGAGCTCCACCCCCTCTGCACAACACCCTCTAGCAGGGAGGTCTGGGAGATGGGAGGGCCGAAGCTGGTACACTCCACCCTCACGGTGTGGGGGCAGCCCTAGGCACTGGGGTTGCTTCAGGAACCAGACCAGACCGTGGCGAGGTGAAGACACTCACCCTCCGTCAGGGGGTACGCTGCATAGAAGTCCCGTCGCCGTTTCATCTCATCTAAAGGAAGGAGGCAGGCGTGAGCGGGCAGCCGTTGGGAAATGGGGGAGGCTAGCTGGGCAGCACAGGCAGGGGCTTGTGATACCTTTAAAAAGCCCAGGCACCAACTTGTAGACAATGTCCTGGAGGGTTTTGTCCGACCTGGGAAAAGAATGGTACACAAACGTTAGCAGCCACAGTACCTTCGTCTCTGCAGCCAGCACCCAGGCATGCAGGTTCTCAGTCTGGTATTTCCTAGCCTATGTCAAGCCGGAAGCCACCGGGAGGCAGGGTAAAAGGACACAAGCCCACCTGATGCTCAGCAGTGGTCGGGTTTTATGGACCTGGACGTCACACATGGGGCAATATTTGTTGGTTTCCAAGTAGCGCACGATGCAGGTTTTGCAGACTTGGGGTGCGGACAGAGAGAGGACAGTCAGAACCCCTTCTGCCCAGGCCTTCCCTTCCCACTTTGACCCAGTAGCTCAGGATTGCTCACATGGCATGGTGCATGCACACATCTGGCCTGTTGCGCCTTGTCCACCCTTAGGCCCTATGTCTCTGTGTGAGGCAGGATGGTGTCCTGCCTAACAAAGTGTACCAAGTCCCAGGCTCCTCTGAGCCAGTCTGGTAAGACATCCCACCAGTGCTGAATCTCTTGGAACCAATCCAACAGCGCAGATGAGTGACCCCCAAGTCTTCAGGGGTCAAACCAGCCAGAGGTACCAGGGAAAGTGGAGGTTTCTGATGCTGTCCCTGGGATGAACTTCTGGGCCCAGGACTACCCCCACTTTGTCCCTTCTTAGCAGTTTCTCAGTGACCCAGTGTCTGCTCTCCAGGGCAGCAAGGGCTGTGTGTTCCAGTTTCCCCAAGCTGAGCACCCCTGTACTCAACTCACAGGAATGCAAGCACTCCACAATGGTGGTGGCGTCGATGAAATAGCCCCCACAGAGGGCACACATGAGGTGAGGATTCAGCTCTGTGATTTTAATCCGTGTGGTCCGATGCATGATGCCAGGGGTTAGGACTGAGGAGACTTGGGAAGTGTCACCCTGGGAAATAGAAATGGGATCAGAAACCCAGCCACCCTAAGCCACACTGCTTCAATCAACAGCTCTCCTGAGCCGACGCCCCCCACCCCCTTGTTTTTCTGGCTCAGATGAGGAACCAGGCACATGTCTGAGGCTGTCTGTCTCTGGGCCTCCCTCTAAGTGTTCACCGGGCGTTGGGGGCTCAGGAGGTTTCTCCCACTTTGAGAAACAAGGTCGCGGACCATCTCAGAAGCAGCAAGAAGGACTGAAGTCAGACCATAAGAAACACTAACCAACTCTTGAAGCTGGATGTGGGAGGGCAAGAAAATGGAAGATCTTCCTGGGAGCTGGGTGGGATGGCATGCCTTTAAGCCCAGCACTCAGGAGGCAGAGACAGGCGGATCTCTGTGAGTTTGAAGCCAGCCTGGTCTACAGAGCGAGTTCCAGGACAGGCATCAAAAGCTACATAGAGAAACCCTGACTTGAAACTTCCCCCACCCCCTAGAAAAGATCTTCCTGGGACACATGGGCCTGTGAGAGGGCTCACCATACCTGGTGCTTGCAGCCAAGCCTTGTGACCCACACGATGGAAAGAGAGAAAAAAAAAAACCCAAATAGCTGCAAGTTGTCCTTACACACACACACACTCTAAATGTAATAAAAAAATTTTAACAATATTCCTGATTCCAACCCACATCCATTCAAGTTGTCAAATATTTACCGAGTACTAACAGCTATGAGAAATCGTCCAGACAACTCAATTCACAGACCACAATGAAGAATAAATTATCGCTGCTCCATCAATGAGAGATTCATCCTGGGGAAGCCTTCTTGAGAGGTACTGGGACACAGGCCTATCGCTTGTCCTTTTGGCTGGGTCCCTCTTAGTCCTCAGAACACCCCGTCCTCTAACGTCCCTGGACACATACAGCTCCTTGCATGTCTCCATGCGCTGACCCTTTGGCCTTCCGGCTGAGAACCCTAGGGCTGGTTTTCATTATGTCCCATGTTATGAAGAAGCTGTAGGCCCAGCCTGGCACTGGATTCTACAGGTAGTGTAAGAGCCTGGCAAAAAGACCTTGCACTGTGGTGAGAACCACTCCATGGTGCCCCCACCCCCCACCCCCAAGCGCACTAAGTGCTCTCCAGTGCGCACAGTCCAGGAACCCACTTTCATGAACACACAGAATAGCTTCATGTGCCACTGGGATCCCACCACACCCCAACCTGGTGACTTCTGCCACCTGTGTTCACAGGCTCCCCACCATAGACCCCTGCCAACACTGGGCAGAGAGCATTCTCTGTCCCCAGCTCTCCAATGCACCTGGCCAGACTCTAGCAGGCCAAGGTCATTTCAAAGCTGACTCTGGCTCTGGACTGGAGGAGGCCTGCCTCTTTCCTTCTCTCCCAGAGCAGAAGCCCAGGAGCTGGGCTTGAGAGGCTGGCCAAGCCCCAACCGCACCTTTACAACATACAACCTCCTTTCTTTTCCAGAAAGATTTCTAAAGCCACCACACTGGCTTTTCTAGGACAAGAAATTCACAGCCAGGATCAGCAGTTTCTATAGAGACCCCAGGATGAGCCTGGCCAGGACCCAAACAGCCAATAAGGCCCCGGGGCACCTGGCCAGAGACTGGGATAGATGGAGAGACACAAAGGCCACACTTGGGACAGACATCGAGTTGCAGAAAAGAAGGAGTGAACAAGGCAGCCCGAGGCGGCCACCCCTGGCCTGCAAAGTTTCTGCCCCCATGGTGGCCCTAGCTGGTCCTCCCTGCATGGGTCCCCCTTCACAATTTCAAAGAGGCTGCTGGCTACTCTACTGTTTAGTTGTTTCCATGGTAACATAGTCCTTGGCAAGCAGCCCAAATATTATTACAACCATCCAGAGGACAGAACAAACTCCAAGTGGCTGTCTCTTTGAGCGTGGGTAACAGCCACCGTGTGGACGTGCTGTCTGGGCGGCCAACGGTGCTTCATGTGACTGCTTGCTTGCGTTGTGTGTGTCTGTGTCCGGAGACACACCGAGACAGAAGCAGAGTGTATCAGAGTCGGATCCAGCCAGGGAAGCTAGGCTGCTAGGGTAAGTACCCCTCACACCTGGTACACATATGCAACACACACACACACACACACACACACACACACACACACGCACACACGAATATATGCGCTCTTCACACTGCCTCAGGCATTTCAGTCACAGGCTCACTTTCTTTCCAAATGGATAGACACCAGTCTCTAAGAAGCCACAGGAGCCCCACTCAGCCCATCAATTTTGAGGTTTCATACAAGAGCAGCCCCCAGGTCCCTTTCTGGGCTCAGAGTAGTAAGGGAAGGAGATGCCATGGACTGAAAAGCTCCTTGTCTCCCCTGGGAGCAGAGAGCCTCCCTGTTCCCCATCCTCATCCCTAGGGGCCTCAGAAAGCCACCGCTAGTGCTGGGGGTGGGGAGAGGCACTGATTGGCTCCCCACCTGATTGCCATGGTTACCTGCAGGGCCCTGTCAGCAGGTGCCAAGAGTATCTGTAAACAGGAGATCCAAGTCCCCAGAGCATCCCCTCCCCATTGCCCTGCCCAGGATCAGGACCTGTGTTCCATCCTCCCCACACAGGGAACAAGAGGGACAAGGAATGATGCACCGCATCACTCTGGAGGGGACAGCGGGAGAGACAAAGGGCCTGGCGAAGAAAAAGTGAAAGACATAGGTCCCAAGAAGCAGAAAAGGGGCGGAGGCCATTTGGAACTGGTCTCATTGGAGCTGGGGAAGAGGCCAGAACCAACTACATCCCTCCAACCCCCGCCCCCCCAAACGTCTTTATCTGAAGTCTGGATCTGTTCTCCCTGGCCCTAGCTCCTGGCTCCCAGTCAGGAAAAGGGGCTTGGTCAGCACCTGCACCCAGTCCCTTGCTCATCTGTATCTGAATCTCTCCCCATGCTCCCAGCCTCCCCCTGACAGACATCTCACATCTCCCCAGTGAACCAGACTTTCCTTCTCTCCTGCAGGTGCTGGCCTCTGACATCACAGAAAGAGGGTCCTGCTGCTCCCGGGGACACCAGCCACACAGCCTTGCTTGTTCACCAAATCAAATCAAGCCCCAGGCCTTGAGAGGTCATTCAAGGTCACACCCTAGCCTTTGACTAGCAGAGGTCGATGTGATCTTTGAAAGCATGTTATGCAGGCTCCTCATTTTACAGATGAAAAGCTTAGGTGTGACTTGTCCAAGGTCACACAGAGAAACAGGGGCAATGCTCGGACAAGTATCTGCCTGCCTCCTGTTCTAACGCTTTTCATATGCTGGCACCCAGTGGGTGCTCCTTACTCAGCTGAAGAGCTGAGCCGGTGGGTAGAAGGGCAGGAAGCTAATGCCTACACCACTTCCATCGTGTAGATGGGGAAACTGAGGCACCATGGAAACAGAGTGAGCCAGAGTCTAGTGTGTAGACATGAATTTTTGGCATTCGTTCCCGGGCCAGCTTCATAGGACCCAACTGTGCAAGCCTCATGTGTTTACATGTGGGCCAGAGCATTCTGCACTAGAACACTGTGATTCTCTCATGTCATCTTTTCCTAACCTTTGACACTGGAAAAAGGCTGGAAGCCTCCTCTACCCACCACTCAGCTCCTGAAGATAAAATTTAAAAAAACAAAACCAACCAACCAACCAAAAAACAAAAAACCCAAAGAATATACCCAGGGCAACACCGCATGACACACAGATCCAGAGCCAAACACACCCCCTGCACCTTTCACATTCACAGCGCCCAGAGCCAGATAAGGGTGGTCACACACAAGGCACACAGCCACTCTGGCCAGACACACATCACCGCATGCACAGCTAGACTGGAGCCAGGCTCCCACTCCACAGATGTAGAAACCATTCCCACCTACCCCATCACATCCTGCCTGAAACCGGAACCATCAAGATTAACCTTCTCTGAACCCCTGGCCTTCTCAGGGTAAATTATAATTTAAGTCTTCCAGCAACAAAGGCAGCTCGCATGGCTCTGGGGCCAGAGGCTGGCGGACTACAGTTGACATCTGACCTGTACAATATGTAACCTCTTCCACTTCAGGCTCTCTCCGTTCCCATGGCAACAGCCACATCAACCAGATCTCGGAGTCATCTTCCCTCCTCCCTGCTCACCTCCCAATACTTCAACTTGAACAGAATCAGGCGACAGCCGGACTGGATCGTGGAGTCTGTTTCCTGCTCACATTCTGAACACAGCTCTAAGTGCACAAGCCCCAGCCTTAAACCAGGGGAACCCCTGGGAAAACCTCTCCACCAAAACGCTGCAACAGAGCTGGCTTTATGCTCCTCCGATTACAGTAATAACACCTTGGAGCAGGGATAGGGATGTGTGTCGGCGGGGGTGGGGGATGGGGGGGGTGTTGTCATGAGTTTCAGGAACCGTACAACTGCAAGAAGTCCAGAGCGGGAGGCCCAGGACCGTGAGAGCTGGCTAAGAGAAGCCCCTCCCTCAGCGAGAGGGAGCCCAAGAGAGACCGAGGCAGCATGGGGGATGGCGGGAGCGAGGCTGGGGGCTCTGAGAGACAAAAGACTCTGGGAAAACTCGAGGTAACACCTGTATATACTTAAACATTTAAATTCACACATACACACCCTCCTCCTCGCTCGAGCCAAGCAGAGCAATTTGGGGTAGACCCAGGGAGTGGGGGAGGGAAAAGAGGGGGCTTGCCTAGACGCCCCTGGGAGACAGGAAGGGCGCGGAGTGTCTGCAGGCGAAGGGTTCCCCAGCTTTCAGAGTTAGCCGCGCCAGGGCTCAGAGAAGAAAGAGTAGCCGCTTCCATTTGCCCCCCCTCCCCCATGGAAAAAGGGCCAGCTCATCAGACCCCTTGGCCACTGCTGGTGAACGGAGAAAGCATGCTAAACCTCCCCGCGCTCCCAGTCTGCCCCCTCCACCCGTGCTTTCCCCGGAGCCCAGGTCAAAGGATCAGGCACCCCAGTGACCGAGTGGCCACTCCCTCCTTCCCTAGAGCCAAACTTTGGTGGGGCCCCAGGAGGGAGGTAGAGGAAAAGCTCGGCCGAGGTGGTTCAGGGAGGGGGCGGGGCGCCTCGCACCGGGACTGGGGAAAGGGACCTCTGGGGGAGGTGCCCGGGATCCGGACCCCAGCAGTTAGGGCGCCCTCCCCCGGCCTCGCAGCCACCAGAAAGCCAAGTCCCCTTCCTCCGGGCCTCAAGTCCTCGCGCGTCTATCACGCTCACTGCCCACGCGAGAGGCGACCCTTGCCCGCCTCGAAGGGGGGCTGGTCGGCCAGAGTCCCAGTCTGTTCCGGCTGGTGGAGACACTGGGGTGGGGGGGGGACGACACCCACCCTGGCGTGTGTCCCCAAAGCCCTCGTGGCCGCCCGGACCCTCCCCCTCGATACCTCGCGAGCAGGGTCTTAGCAGGGGGCTGCTGCACAAAGAGGAGGTGGTCGAGGGAGACGCCAAATCGTTAAGAGGGGGAATCCACTTCGGCCATCTTGGAAGGGAGGAAAGGGAAAAAAAAGAGAGAGAGACCGGGAACGGGAGAAAGAAAGGCGGACCGGGCGAGCTTGGACAGCGGCTGGCGGGGCGGGAAGGGGACGCGATCGGCAGGCCAGGCCGGGGCTCTCGGCTCCTACTGGGGTCTGCGGGGAAAGGTGGACCGGCCCCGGGTCGCCAGCCCCAGACGCTTACGAGGTAGCAAGGGTGCAGGCGCGAGTCGGCGTCCGCTTACCTGGCTTCGGGGTCCGGTGGGTCTCGGGGAGGGGGGGATGGGAGGGAGGGAGGGAAGGGAGGGGAGGGGGGGCCACAGCCCTGTCGCTCGCTCGGTCGGCGGGAGGGGAGAAACCTATGGTAAGAAAGGAGTTTGTAAGAGCAGCTTGGGGTGGGAGGGAGAGTGGGGAGGGGAGGGGACGAGAGGGGAGGGGAGGGGCGGGGGGGGCGACAAAATGGCTTTTTTTCCTCCAGACAAGAGTAGGTCCCGCCCACTACTCACCCACGTGACCTCATTCCTTCAGGATGTTTGCAGAGAGGGAAAGAGGAGGGGGAGAGGCTAGCTCAGCTGCTCCCCACTGCCGTGCTCTGGGCTTCCCCCAAACCCGAGACCCCCTCGCATCCAAAGAGACCCCTTGAACCCGGAGGAAAGGTCCTGTTGTGTTACCTCCAGCCACGATACTTCCTCCTCCTAAATTAAGTGTGCTTCCCCCCCACCGACCCTGCGATCCCTACTCTAGCTGGGGAGCTTGGAAAATGGTGAGATGCAGACTGGGCGGAAATGTGTCTCGCAGCACCCGATGCCTCGCCGCCACCAAAGGGCGCTGGGGCGGGGGACACGGCGCCGCCGGCCACGCGTCCGAGCGAGGTTTACTCACTTCGGCTGATCATTCCCTTGAGATTCTTAAGTGCGTGGGTGACCCGGAGCGTGGGGCCCCCCCTTCCCCCCCGGGGGACGCCGCACCTCCCCAGGAGCGCACGGTGGCCGCGGGGCTTGGCTGTGGCCGAGGCTGGCGCGCTCGGCGTGCTCCGGCGGAGAAGAATGGAACGCAATCCGGGGCGGGGAGAGCAAGCCCGAGACACGAATTCGGGCGCCGGGCCAGAGACACAATAACTAGCCGAATTCGCGAGGCCCGGGCGCACTAGGAAGCGAGGAGTCGAGAGAGGACGCGCGCCTTTTCGCCGCCGGTGCGCCTCCCTGGCCGCCTCGGAGGAGCCGGCGAGCGCGAAGGCGGCCGGTGCCAGCCGACTCCGACAGTCACCCTCGGCTCCACCCAGCGCTTGCTCGCGGGTCCCCAGCGGCCCCGGCACCAGGCAGGGCAGGAAGGAGAGCTGGAAGAGACGGCGCCGAGGAAGCGAATCGATTCTGCGTTACCACGAGAACCGTGGGCCTCATTAGGTCGCTCGATTTCGCTTATTCGTTACTTCTGATTTATAGGGGGTGGCCACTGTGACTTTCCCTCCAAAGAGCTCGATTATCCGGCCTGAAATGCCTTTAAGCGCCAGCACGGTAGGTTGGCTCGAGCAGGGAATGAATCTTTGTGGAGCTTCGGAGCGCCCGCTTCCTCTCCTTGTCCCAAGCCCAAAGCAGCCCCGAAGTTGGGGCTCCCCGGACTGAGTGCTTTACACACTGGCTGGCTTATCAGGAGCCCTGTGGACGCTGGCCGTCCAGTGACCCCAACAGTTTCAGCCCTCAGCCCGCGGTGGCCGAATGAGGGTGGAGAGGAAGGGCGGGAGAAATTTCCGCCAAGACCGGGTGATCCCAGAGCGAGCGGGAGAGGCCCCGGGAGAATCGGTCACCTGCTTCCCAGTCCCTACATCGGGTACCTCGAGCTCGCAAGCTACTGTGGGAAGGGGGCTCGAGTTAGACACGCCCACTGTCATCAGGGCCTGTGTGTCTGGGCATCTTGGACTCTGCTGTAGCGAGCACAAGTGCCCAGCACGAAGGGTACCTCCACAGGGACCCCGTCTCTGACATTCTCTCACTAGAAGTCCCTGAAATCTCGGTTTCATCAAACGCTGGCACCCAGGAAGGTTATTAAACGAGTATCCATTTACTCCTCAAGCAGCTATTAAGTTCCAGTCCAGAGTAAACCGCTGGAGAGTAGAAGCACCCCGAAGACCCACTGCCCACTAAAACTTCAATAAATCATCTGTGCTGGGACTTTGTTAGATTCTCTGGTTTATCAGGAGAATCAACCCTTCCCACATCTGAAGTTCTCTGGTCTTTCTGTCTTTATTCTATTAGCTGTGGAGAAGCATCTGACACGTGCCAATGTCAAGTATTGCTTTAGGCAGAGCAGGTAGGCTGGGTTTTGACAGCAGGACCAGGAGGTCCTGAAAAGACCCTTCTCTCTGCCTTTTGAAGGGCCAGGTGGTCGCCTAGGCTTGTGCATATGGGTGTGTAAACATCAGAGAGGGAGTCCAGAGAGACTTCCTTTGAGCCAAATGTCTAGAGAACTGATTGAAAGAGTCCCTTGCACATTCTACACAGGAAGGTAGAGGCTTCCTGCCCACCTACACCAATGCACCTCTGCAAACGTGAACTCTTCCTTCCCTCCATGTTGTCTGTATCCTACCCTGTCCTCTAGCTGATAACTACTCACTGGAGGGTCACTACCAGTCATAAATCAGGTTCCCAAAGGGCAGGAACCTGGGACATCAAGGCAGGGACTGTCTCCAGTGCATACTAGAGCGATGTAAGGATGAGATCCCCTTTAAGATGGTGGCGGCAATGGCCATTAGCTTTCATGCACAGCTTTACCTCTGTGTCCTTTACATCTGTCCCTCCTGCAAACAGTACCCTTTGTCCGTCTCTGCATCTACGTCCTCATTCTTCTTAATGGCTCTCTTTCCCTCTCTTTGGGGGCAATCTTACCCTACTCCCCTACTTATGTCTGCTTAGACCCCCTCGTTGTATGCCTTTCTCTGTAGATCACAGCTAGGTTCTTCCTCTTTCACCTCTACCCTCGAGATTTCTTTCCTGACTCTTTCCTCTGGAACAGATGTACTATTTCAAGTTTATATCATCCACTGACGCAGACAATGGAAAGCTTTTGTCTTTCTAAACTTTTAAAACTTTCTAAAGCTTTTGTCCGGCTAAACTCCACAGCAAATTCATTCTTTTTTTTTTTTTTTTTTTTTTTTTTTTTTGGTTTTTCGAGACAGGGTTTCTCTGTGTAGCTTTGCCCCTTTCCTGGAACTCACTTGGTAGCCCAGGCTGGCCTCGAACTCACAGAGATCCGCCTGGGTCTGCCTCCCGAGTGCTGGGATTAAAGGCGTGCGCCACCACCGCCCGGCCAAATTCATTCTTAATCCTAGGAAAAAAGGCATTGTGAAACATGACAGCGAGACAGAAACCTTTTTTTTTTTTTGGCTTTTCCGTAGTCCAGATTGGGGGAAAGAGTGGTGAGCGGCGGTGGGGGGTCGTTAGGAGAAATCCTGTCATTGTCCACAATGAATTTCTAAACACAATGACTCTCGGTACAGAGTTTGGCTTTTGTGATTTTTTTTTTTTTTAAAAAGGGCGCACTCAAAAACTTGACCGTCCCTGGGTGGGCTCGAACCACCAACCTTTCGGTTAACAGCCGAACGCGCTAACCGATTGCGCCACAGAGACGGTGACAGTTGTTTGTGAGGCAGAGAGCCGAGTCAATAGGAGAGACCGCGCTATGGCGCAAGAGCAGCGATGAACGCAAGCAGTCACAGTAGCTTTTCCAGCCAAAGAAATCCGATCCCGAAGATCGGGAGCCGTGGCCGGAGAACCAAGGCGGGTTGGATTCCGGAGGGGAAGGCGAGGGACACGCACGTCCCACCTGGGTTGCTCCGGAACGGTTGGCCCAGGCTATCCTCGGCTAGTGACTTATATGTGGATGGACACAGAACGTTCCTTTGTAGAGTGAACGGAGACTTAGGGCTACGTCAGTCGACCTGTAGGAATGGGGGTGACGGACTCCAAAAGCTGAACAACCTGTAACCCCCCGCTCCCTCCCCAAAAAAAATTCCCCTCCGCAGCTGAACCCTCGCAGCACGAAACCTCGCTCGGCTCCCCATTCTGCAATGAATGAGCGCCCTCGGTATACAGCTGCCAGTGGGTATTCGCAGCTCCGCCAAGTGCCCGGTCCACAGTAGGGATTTGTGAATGAATACATGAAGTCAGCTAGCTGGAGTAAAATGCCCAACTCCCACAGCGCCCCAGTAAGCCCAGGGACACCCTCTGAGTACAGCCGAAGCTCCACAAGGCCGCGTCCGCAGCCCACGTGTCGCCAGCTCCGCCCCCTCCCCCGGGGCGGGAAGGGGGGGGGGAGAGGACGCCAGAGTCCAGGTCCGCCAAGATCCCAACATGCCCCGGACTGCAGGCTCTTCCGCACTCACAGTGACTTTTCACTTTCCGCTTTCCAGACCTCCGTTTTGGTTTCTCAACCAAACTATGCATATTTGTGACTGACGGGTCGCTTATCCAATAGAAAGCTGCACTGGTCAGGAAGAGTCGGCCCATCAGCCAATGGGGGAGGCCCGGCGGGAGCGTTGGCCCAGAGACAGCCAGAGCCGGTTTGCAGGAATTGCAGTGGCGATCGGAGTCCTACTAGAGCGCAATCATGGTGAGCTTGGGGAGTGGAGGGAAGGAGCCTGGGATGGGAATTGAAAGCATGGATGGGTAAGCCTTGAATGTGGGACGGAGAGGGTCTGCTGGTCAGTAGAATGCGCATGGCAGGACCGTGCGGATGAGTGCGGTTCCTGGGTGCCTCGCCGGGCCGATCTTAGGGCTGGAGCTCCGGGCTTCCAGGCGCCTCCGGAGACTGGGCGGGAGGTTATGGCAACACTTAGCTCCACGATCTGAGCCCCTTGATTTGTCTGTTTCCAGTCTATTATGTCCTATAACGGAGGGGCCGTCATGGCCATGAAGGGCAAGAACTGTGTGGCCATCGCTGCGGACAGGCGTTTCGGAATCCAGGCCCAGATGGTGACCACGGACTTCCAGAAGATCTTTCCCATGGGTGACAGGCTCTACATAGGCCTGGCCGGGCTGGCTACCGACGTCCAGACAGTGTAAGTGTCCCAGAGCCCCGCCTTCACTCTGGTGTCTTTGTTGACCAACTTGTCTCGAGCAGCCTGATGTGAGCCATCTGCCGAACACTACCACTACTGGACTCTATGGGAAGCAACTTTGTCAGGGAGTCCTTTAATGGCGGTCTTGATATTACTGGCTAGCTGTCTCATTCTGCAGATGAAGACATTGAGAGTCTCAGAGAGCCTTTTGTTCAAGATGCCATTAATGAATGCCTGCCGGATCCCAATGCAGGTTTCTCTGAAGCCAAAGGCTGTGCACGCTCCCTAAAGCACTAGGTGGCCGACAAAACAGACATAACAGAGTGATAACTAACCCTGGTGAGCTGGTAGGCTTGAACTGCCCACTTGCCTAGTTGACAGGGGTTATGTGGTTTGAGAGATGGGAGAGTCTGAAAGGGGAAGCACACAGGTCTGGTTTGTGATGCCTGAGCATGGGGATTAGGATTGCTGTGGTTGGTGTTGGGGAAAGCAAGGATGGGACTTTAAAAAATGAAATACGTAGCTGGGTTAGTGGTGGTGGTGGTGGTGGTGGTGGTGGTGGTGGTGGTGCACGCCTTTAATCCCAGCACTTGGGAGGCAGAGGCAGGCAGATCTCTGAGTTTGAGGCTAGCCTGGTCTACAAAATGAGTTCCAAGACAGCCAGGACTGTTACACAGAGAAATTCTGTCTTGAAAAACCAAAAGAAAAAATTTCTCTTTTATGTGTGTGGGTATTTTGCCTACTTGTATGTCTGTGCACCACATGAGTGCCTGTAGAGGCCAGAAGAGGGCATTGGACACACACACACACACACACACACACACACACACACACACACACTGTATGCTCACCTAGTCTGAGTTGCAGATGATTGTGAGCCAATTATGTGGGCACTGGGAATAGAATTCAGTTCTTCTGGAAGAGCAGTCACTGCTCTTAACTACTGAGCCAGCTCTCCAGCCCCTACATTTCTTCTTATTATTTTATTGTGTTTGTATGCCCAGGTGCCACATGTGTGTGGAGGCCAGGGGACAGCTTGCAGGAGTTGGTTCTGTCTTTCCATCATGTGGGTTTTAGGAATTGGACTGGTCAGGCTTGGCCTTGGGTGTTTTTGCCTGTTGACCAAGTCTTCAAGGATGGGACTTTTCGAGTTGTTGCTGACTGGCCTCAGTGGCTGTTGTGAGGCCTGAGAGCGATTCATTTATTCCTTGAGCATTGAGGTCAAGTTTCAAGTCTCTCTCTCTCCCCCTCCCTCCCTCCTGATACTAGAAATTGAAACCAGGATTTTAAATGTTTAAGCATGTGATGTGCTGTTGAACTATATCCTCAGGCCCAAGCCCCCATGTCCTTTTATTACTATTATTATTAAAAGATTTCTTTTATTTTGTGTGGATGGGTGTTTTGCCGCACGTAAGTTTGTGTACCAACTGCATGTTGTGCCCTGGAGGCCGGAAGAGGTTGTTGGAGTCCCCAGAACTGGAGTTGCCGAAGGCTGTTAGCTCCTATGTAGGTGCTGGGAATCGAACCTAGGTTGTCTGGAAGAACAGCCAGTGCTCTTACACACTGAGCCATCTCCCCAGGCAACGCCCCCCCCCAGGCCCTTTATTTTTATTTTTTAAATGTAACACAGCCCACCCTCTGTGTCTAAAGGTTCTGCATCAGATTGAACTAGCTTGAATGAAAAGTATTCTGCTGGAATGGGGCTGTAATTCGATGGTGGAGTATATGTTTAGTAAGCATAAGGCCCTGCGGTCAATCTCTAGCATTAGGGACAGAAATAAAAGACGATGGTGGTGGCTCATGCTTATAACCCCAGCGTTAGGAAGGATGAGGCAGGAGAATCACACCTACCTCAAGGTTCGCTGGATTACCTAGTTCCAGGTTAGCCTGGGCTACAGAGCTAAGGGGGGCAGCTATGAATCTGAAGGAAATGATTGCATCTGTACTAAATATACTCAGAATTTTTTCTTGTCAATATTCCCCAAACACTGGGGTAAAAGAACCATTCACATGGCGTTTACATTGTTTCAGAACATAGTAACCCAGAGGTGTTTAAAGACCCAGAGGACCGTTATATATTAGAAAATGATTTGAAGCTGGGTGGTGGTGGCACATGCCTTTAAATCCATCACCATGTCTTGAAAACCAAAAAAACAAACAAAAAAAGTGATTTGAAAACAATGCCATTTCATATGAGGAAAATCTAATCTAGTGCCCGAAGTCATCAGTGACATTTCCAAGATGGTTCCTGTCGTGAGCATGTTGTGACTGAGATCCAGCAGTTAGGACTGTTACAGGGAAAGATAGTGAGAGTTTTTTTGTTTTTGTTGTTGTTGTTTTTGGTTTTGTTTTGTATTTTTCTTTTTAAAAAATATGTATTCTTTTATGTGCATTGGTGTTTTGCCTGCGTGTATGTTTGTGTGAGGGTGTCAGGGTACCATGTGGGTGCTAAGAAACAAACCTGGTCCTCTGAACCGCTGAGCCATCTCTCCAGCTCCATTTTTTGGTGGGGGAGATTCAAGACAGGGTTTCTTTATATAGCCTCGGCTGTCCTGGAACTAGCTCTGTAGACCAGGCTGGCCTCGAACTCACAGAGATCTGCCTGCCTCTATCTCCCAAGTGCTGGGATTAAAGGCTTGTGCCACCACTGAGGGGACACCCCCCCCTTTTAAATTAAATTAAATTTTATTTTATTCATATGAGTGCTTTGTCTGCATGTATGTCTGTGCACCACATGCATGCCTGGTGTCTGAGGAAGTAGTGAGCTTCCATGTGGGTGCTGGGAATCGAACCCGGGTCCTTCACAATAACAACTGCTTTTAACCACTGAGCCATCTCTTCAGCCCTGATGGTGACTGATTGATCTATCTATCCATCTTTCTTCCTTCCTTCCTTCCTTTCTTTTTTTCTTTCTTTTTTTCCTTTACTATGCCACTTTTGAGGAGCTAAGGCAAGTCCTCCAAAGGGAATGGGTTTTGAAGTCACACCTCAGGACTGGACAGGCCTTGGTGACATGTTGAATCTGGGGGAGCAGAGTCTAGAAGGACAGTATGTGTGGGGCTGGTTGGGGGGGCATGTTGTAAGCTGTACCTGGAGAGCTGAGCCTTATTTTTTGCAGGGGACCAGGGAGAAGCCAGAAAGGGAGAGGAAATGGAAGGCAATATAATATGGCTTAGTGGGTAAAGGTGCTTGTGGCTAAGCCCAGTAACCTGAGTTCAATCTCTGGAACCCAGAGGTAAAAGGAGAGAACCGACTCCCTACAAGTTATCCTCTGACCTCCACATGTACAGTAAACATGTGCACATACAGAAACAAATAAATAATAACAACAACAAAGAGAAGAAGAAGAGGGGAGAAAGTTGGGGTAGGATTTCCGGGGAGGACATGAGACCTAAAGCGGCAGCAGGTGCTGGCGTCCTAAAAGATGGGAGGGAAACTTATTGGGAATCTTTTTTTTTCTTTTTCTTTTTTTCCCGAGACAGGGTTTCTCTGTGTAGCTTTGTGCCTTTCCTGGAACTCACTCTGTAGCCCACACTGGCCTCGAAGGCTCGCTTATCAGGACTCTTGAAAAGTCTCAAGAACACAGCTTCCCTGGGCTCACTCTGAGGCTCCGGCATCCCTCCTTTGCTGTGGCCTTCTGGAGGCTCTTCTCACTGGATTTGCCTGCTTGCTGTGGGCAGCAACCCCTCATTCTCTTGGCCTCAGCTTCCTTCCCTATAAGATGAAGTTAAATTCACCCCGAGACGCTCCGTTCCTGTGTCTTGGAAGCCTTGCTTTGCTTAGTACGTGTGGCATTGGTTGGTTCTATGTGGGGACTATCTGGAACTCTGAGGTAGCCCTAGGGGACAAAAGGTCATCCTCTGCAGGCACCTTCTCATCAGTGGGTACAGCACTGCTCCATCGTTCCTTGGTAGGGACAGAAATGGTGTCTCCTTGTGTTACAGCTGACTGTGCAGGTTGAAGACTAGATGACTTTTACCAATGACTCATTCTCTGCTTCTCCTACCCCAGTGCCCAGCGCCTCAAGTTCCGGCTGAACCTGTATGAGCTGAAGGAAGGTCGGCAGATCAAGCCTTACACCCTCATGAGCATGGTGGCCAACCTCTTGTATGAGAAACGGTGAGTGGAGGGGGCGTTGGGGCTTAGACACAGAGTTAGACGGAGTGCTGTGGGGACAGTTTCTCCCTGGCCTCCCTCTTTCATTCCTCACCTTACTCTCCTTCCCTCCCCGCTCATTCCTTCCTGTCTAAGACAGTCTCACTCTAGCATGGCTGGCCTGGAACTCATCTACACCAGGCTGGCCCCGGGGTTATCTGTCTCGTGAATGCTGGCTCACAGGACCTGGCTTCCCAGCCATTCTTTTTTTTTTTCTTTTTTTCTCTCGAGACAAGGTTTCTCCATGTAGTTTTGGTGCCTGTCATGGAACTCACTCTGTAGCCCAGGCTGGCCTCGAACTCACAGAGATCTGCCTGGCTCTGCCTCATAAGTGCTGGGATTAAAGGTGTGTAAAGGTGTGCGTGCACCACCACTGTCCTGCTGAGCCCTTATTCTTGTGTGGACCCAGGTTCGATTCCCAGCACCTACAGGACAGCTCACAACAGTCTGTGACTCCAGTTCTAGGCGATCTGATGCCCTCTTCTGGCTTCTCTGGGTACTGTATGCATGTGGTGTACAGTCGTAATACAGGCAAAACACCCATACACATAAAAATAAAGATAAAAATCTTCAAAAAAAAAATTCAAGGTCATCATATATCAAAAGAGAATGAAAATTTTAAATACCTTGTAAAATTTGATTCTCATGAGGCTTGAAAAACTCAGGATCATGATACTTTTGGCATCCTTGGCACCCACACACATGCACATAAAAAAACAAAAAGGAAAAAAAAGGGAAAGAACTTTGTATCAAATTATCCTATTTGACCTGGGCATGGTGACGTCCACCTGTCATCATGGCACTGGGTAATTCGAGGCAGGAGGATCAAGAGTTCAAAAGCAGCTACATAGGAAGTTTTTTTTGTTTTTTTTTTTGTTTTTTTTGTTTTTTTGTTTTTTTTTTTTTGGTTTTTCAAGACAGGGTTTCTCTGTGTAGCTTTGCGCCTTTCCTGGAATTCACTTTGGAGACCAGGCTGGCCTTGAACTCACAGAGATCCGCCTGGCTCTGCCTCCCGAGTGCTGGGATTAAAGGCGTGCGCCACCACCGCCCGGCTTGTTTTTTTTTTTTTAAGATTTTTTTTTTATTTATTGTGTATAGTGTTCTATAAGCCTGCAGCCCAGAAGAGGGAGCCAGATCTCATTATGGATGGTTGTGAGCCACCATGTGGTTGGTGGGAATTGAACTCTGACCTCTAGAAGAGGTTAAGAGCACTGCTTGTTCTTCTACATAGGAAGTTTTTAAGATTTATTTATTTATTTTATGTATGAATACTCTGTCTGCATGTATGGCTTTATGCCAGAAAAGGGCACCAGATCTCATTAGAGATGGTTGGGAGCCACCATGTGGTTGCTGGGAATTGAACTCAGGACCCCTGGAAGAGCAGCCAGTGTTCTTAACTGCTGAGCCATCTCTCCAGCCCATCACACTTGTTTTGCTGTGGCTCCCCTGCCCCCGTCCCTGTCCCTCCCCCTCCCCCCCTCCGTGGGTACACGGACAGAACCTAGCTAGGCTCTGCACAGACTAGGCGGGTGTTCCACTGCTGTGTCCCCCGCCTTCAGCAAACTCCTCCCCTCTTTTATTTTTATTTTTTTCCTTTAAGTATTTCTTTTGTGGTGATGGGGGTTAAACTTAGGGCATCATACCTGCTAGGCAAATGCTGTACCTCCGAGGTCCAGTTTGAGTCCTAAATCATTTTTATAGCGCCATTACTGACGACCATGTCCTCAGACATACTGCTTGCTCAGTTTAATCCCCAGGACTGGGGCTGGAGAGATGGCTCATCGGTTAAGAGCACTGACTGCTCTTCCAGAGGACCCGGGTTCAATTCCCAGCACCCACATGGCAGTTCACAACTGTCTGTAACTCCAGGATCCAACACCCTCACACAGACATACATGCAGGGAAAACATCAATGCACACAAAATAAAAAGAATAAATTATTAAAAAAAAAAAAAAATCCGGGCTGGAGAGATGGCTCAGAGGTTAAGAGCACTGGCTGCTCTTCCAGAGGTCCTGAGTTCAATTCCCAGCAACCACATGGTGGCTCACAACCATCTGTAATGAGATCTGGTGCCCTCTTCTGGTCATACATGCTGTATACAAAAAAAAAAAAAAAAAAAAAAAAAAAAAAAAAAAATCCCCAGGACCAACCTCCACATGCCTGTACACTCACCCCTGTACACTCACCCCTGTACACTCACCCCTCACCCCGTACACTCACCCTGACACTCACCTACTCAAGTGCTATAGACCATCGAGAGGCAGAGGGAGATGGGTCTCTGAGTTTGAGGCCAGCCTGGTCTACAGAGTAAGTGCCAGGACACCCAAACCCTGTCTTCAAAAACAAAAACAAAATGCTATAAACCAAGGAGACACACAGGAAGTTTCTACTGGGATTGGCCATTCTGTCTTGAATATTTTTTTTTTCTGGTCTGTTTGCTTTTTGAGACAGGGTCTCTCTGTAGCCCTAGCTGAACTAGAAATCACTATGTAGACCAGGCTGGCCTCAAACTCACAGAGGTGCTCCTGCCTCCCAAATGCTGGTATCAAAGGTGTGTGCCACCATGCCCAGCTTGAACGTGTCCATTAAGATCCCAGAGGGTGCTGTTTGTAGTCCAGGTTGGTGTCCAGCTCGATCCTCCTTCCTCTTGAAAACCAGGGCCAGACATGTGCCACTATACCCAATACTTTTAATTTTAAAAGTTTTTTTGCACTACTGGAACTCAGACTATTGGGCTCTACGCATACTGGGCATGTGCTCTGCCAGTGAGTCACACCCTAGCCCAGTCTCAAATCCTTTTTCTAGAGAAGTAGGGGTGTAAATGCACAAACAGAGAGCGGAATCATGGTGGGACTTTGGCTAGTAATGAAGATGAGAAGCAGAATTCTCAAAGAAAGACTAGCAAGGGAGGGCGGGCCAGGCGGGGAAGAGAAGTCAGAGAGGAGGGTGAACACACTAGAACCTTGCCGGGAGAGGGGGGAGGGTCTGCACGGGGCTAGCCACAGTGAAGGGATGTTCCCAAGCCCCTCCCTTGGCAGCCTCCCTTGTGTGAACTCTGGACTCTCTCTCACCCTGGCCACAGGTTTGGTCCCTACTATACAGAGCCTGTCATCGCTGGGTTGGACCCGAAGACCTTCAAGCCCTTCATTTGCTCTCTAGACCTCATTGGCTGCCCCATGGTGACTGACGACTTTGTAGTCAGTGGAACCTGCTCCGAACAAATGTACGGCATGTGCGAGTCTCTCTGGGAGCCCAACATGGTAAGTTAGCAACATCCGTCAGCCCATGGCCATTATAGACAAATGTGTCTGTGCAGCGGAACTGAGGGGAAGGTGTGGAAAGAGAGCAGGCCACAGCCGCTGCTCCGTTGGAGGATTTCCAAAAGTTCCACCTGGGCTGGCTGGCCGGGAGGAGAGCAGCCTCTGTTGACCCACCCTGGCCATCATCATCATCACACTAGGTTTCCAGTGTCCTCCCCCATGACAGGCAGCACCAGTGTGAGCCTGGAGCTGGGTTTCTGAAGTAGAAACCCTTCTGTTTCAGCCATTTTGTTTGGTTGGTTTTGGCTTTTGAGATAGGGTTTCTCTCTGTAACAGCTCTGGTTGTCCTGGAACTCACTCTGTAGACCAGGCTGGCCTCAACCTCACAGGTCCACCTGCCTCTGCTTCCCTGGGTGGAAACCCATTCTTATATAAGTGAGTCAGCCCTGTTCTACCTCCGTTTGCCTCAGCTGTGAATGGGAGCATTCCTCAGACAGGGTACTGAGGAAAGTAACTAAAAAAACTAGAGCTACACTTCAAAGGGAGGCGCTGAAATGCAGCTGTTCTGCTCTGCAGGCTTGGTGGAGGCCAGGTACAAAGTGACTTCAAGGGCTTAACTGCCATTAAGGGTCATTCAAATAGTTGTTCAGACACACAGAGGAGGAGGGAGAGGAAAAAGCAGGCCCGGGGCTGGCAGAGTAGCCTATACTGGGGTACAGGCAGGCCAGATATGTTCAGTGAGTTGAGAGCGCCTGTAAGTGGGAGAATGTGTGTGGTGAGATGAAGCTGGAGAAGAGCAGGGTGGGACCTTCAGCACCCCGGTGTGTTTGAATGCTTTCCTTCAGTGAAAGGAACCTGAGGGTCCAGGATACAGCTGCTTGTGAGGGGTCACTCATCTACAGGAGATGCTAGGGTCCTGACTGGGGACAGGAGGGAAGCCAGAGTCAAGGCAGGGAGTCCAAGATGGAGAATTGAGGGGAAGGGCTGGTCTGAGGCGTGGGCTTGTGAGATCGCGTGGCTGAGTTTGGGGGTGCCTGTGGGACATGCAGGACCGTCTCAGGCTGCAGTTCTCTGGAACCTAGCAGAGACACACTTCATTTTACAAAGGGGGACCGAGGCTCTGACGGAGGGTATAATTATGACACTTGCCCAAGGTCACACTGTCGGGTTTGAAGTGTTTTCTTCGTCCTGTTTCTTCCTGAGGAAGGAGCTGAGAAGTTCCCATATCCAAGGAACCATCATTCCCCACACCAGGCAGGGCAGGGCCCAGAGCAGGACAGCTGGAGTCGAGAAAGTAAGAGGGTTGAGAAGGAACACAGCCCAGCTCTGAAAGCTTTACTGTTGGCAGGATCCAGAACACCTGTTTGAGACCATTTCCCAAGCCATGCTGAATGCCGTGGACCGGGACGCCGTGTCGGGCATGGGCGTCATTGTTCACATCATGTGAGTATGAGAAGTCTAGAACCTTCACAGACACTTGTGCTCCCCCTCTGCTAGCATACCACTGACCTCACCTCGGAAGCCCTCATCAGGTGTCAGGGCAGAGGAACCACTAGAAGCAGAGCATGGTGACAGGAGGAAGCGGGGACATTTGTATTCTAGGCACTGGGGAGGCGGGGGCAAGAGGATTTTGAGTTCGAGATTAGCCTGAGCTAAACAGTAAAACCCTGCTCAAAAAAAGTAAGAGAGGGACAGAGAAGGAAGGAGCCAACACAGGCCCAGAGCCCCAGAGTCAATGCTTTACCACAGGAGGCAGCTAGGTGCTGCCCAGGCTCTCCAGCCCTCTGTTGGGTGACACTTTGTGACCCTGAGTCTCCTCACAGTGGACATTTCTTCCCTAATGGTATCCCCAGAGTTTCAGGGATGACCATGGGAAGTAGCTCCCTGCAGACTGAGTGGCCGGTGGCTTTATCCTCCACACGTCTTCCTCTACAGCCCAGAACTGTGTGCATGGTTCACATCCCATATCCCATTCCCTAGCCAGACCTGAGGTGCTCTCTCCCTGTTTGTTCGAGGCTGTCACCAGGAACCTGATAGAATGCCATAGTGTCCCCTTTCCAATGGGTCCTGCTTACTCACCATGAAAAGCAGAATTGAGTGACCCAGGTTCTTGTGTCTACTGCAGTGAGACTCGGGTGCTCGTTCTGTAGGTCTGGGGGGCTCCATTCCTTTAGAAGGTGTTTCAGTCCAGCCCAAACCATCTCCGGAGAAAGCTCCCCTGCCCATGCCCATGTCCCCCTCCTAACAGTCCATAGGGCAGCAGGTGCCAGGCAGCCTTTCTTACAGCTAAGGCTCAGAGGGGAGGCAGGCAGGAGAGAACAGTACACATGATTATTTGTGTGTGTGTGTGGTTTTTCTCCCTTGGCAGTGAAAAGGACAAGATCACCACCAGGACACTGAAGGCCCGGATGGACTGACCCCATGCTCTGGTCCCAGCTTTCTTTTGTTGTTTTTCTTTTTAATAAAATTGCTTTTCTTTCACTCGACTTGTCTTTGTTCCTGTAGCTTTGTCCCCATGCGGGGACAGGGTCCAGTACAAAGCTACTTTATCTCAGCCCTCTTTGGGAATTGAACCCAGGCCCTTGGACATGCTAAGCACACATTCTGCTACTGAGCTATCCCTCAGCCCTGTGTTTTCTTTTGGATTTGCCTTGCTTCACTGGCACATATGGGGCTCCCTACTAGTCATCGTGGATGCCTGCTCTGGGGCTGGGCTGGTCACTCACACCAGTGTCCAAATCCACTTGCTAAGTGGTGTTGCAAGGATATAAACCAGTGTTCCATTTGACCCCCAAACCTAGACCTCCTTCACTGACCTCTATTGGCAGTCTTCCACCATTTTTCCAGTGCTTCGGTGGAATTTGGCCAAGGACCCATGAAGGATCCAGGTCAGTATTTGTCATCAGTTCATCACTGGGGTGGTGGGTGCAGTCTCCTTCTCCGGGATGATCTTATTCACTACTCAGAGCTCTCTGGCTCACAGTAGCTCACCTCGAAACCTGTAGTAGATTCAGTGCCCCAGTAAACGGATGTTTGCACGGTTCCCAGGCGGCCTCTGAATTGTCTGCAGGGCCCAGTCAAACTCATTCCTGTTGAAAATAAGTTTTTTTTGCAGTGCTGGGGGAATCGAACCCAAGGCCTTCAATGTTGGGCAGTATTCTACCACTAACCACAGCCCAGGCTTGTGTCTGCCTTCCAGACTCCTTTCTGTCTTCCTCTGCAGGATTGGGATTATAGAAACACAACCATGGTGAGATTTGGCTGCCTTTTTTTTTTTTTTTTTTTTTTTTTTTAACTTTTTGAATCAGAAGGTCTGGGATGAGCTAAGAGTTTTGTTTCTGAATCTCAGGTGCCACTGATAATGGCTGGTCCAGATCCACATTGAGAGCTGCTGAACTAAACTTTTGTGTGCTTGCACACACTTGTGCATATGCTGGGGATGGAACCTAGGACCTTGCACATGGCTAGGCAAGCACTCTATCACTGAGAAACACCCCGGCCCAAGTACTAAACTTTAAGGTCCAAGTATGTAGATGGGTAGCTGGAGGCATACAAGGATGCTGTATTCGAAGCCACACAGCCAGTTGAGAAACGTGGCTCTTAGCCATTGTCGATCCACAGCTGAAGTGAGGTCGGGGCAGTGGTGCACGGTACTGTTACCTGGTAGCCATCCCACCCAGTGCTGGCAGCTTAACATTGCTCAATAATTGCGTCTCCGAGTGGGCTGCTACCAGATTGCTTCTCCAGACCATACACTGATTTTGTCTGAACTGTCTCTAAAACGGGGACAAAAATAATTCGGATTCTGAAGAAGGGTAGGCTGCATCGTCAAAGGATTCGCATACCAGATGTACACAAAGCTTTCTGAGTTTTATTTTGTCCTCCAGTTGGAGATTCATTTGAACACGCATGCATTTGAAAACAGTAATGGGGGCTCAGAACTGTTCAGAGAGACGAGACAAGCACAGGGGGGAGAATTCCTATTTAAAAAAAAAAACGGAGCTTGCAGCCGGAAATGAGAAGTCACATGTGGTGGGGGTACTTTAATCCTGCGGTCCCAAAGGTGACTCCAGACTTCATTCACATTTTGTGTGTTCAACGTTCTGATCTGCTGCCGAGATGTGCTGAGCAGACGGGCTTCCCCTAAATGTAGGGGCTCTCACCACACAAAATGGCTGTGGGTAAGTGACAGTCTCTTCTAGTGTCTCCCCAGCCTTTCTGGTGTCTCAACCTGTTGAAGGACAGCTGAGTCTCATTTCCCCTTGAGTCACTCGCATAAGTGGCATATTTCAGGAGGACTGGGTCCATGGCTGGCAGATTTGGGGCAGCTGTCTAAATGTGTTTCCCTTTGGACCCCCACCCCCATTACTGCCACAGAGGTGAGGTCTCTAAACTCAGGAAGCCACAAGCCAGAGCTCTGAGGGCTGAGTACACTGTCCTTTGTGCCCGACACACTTCTGAGTAGGTCAAGACTTGAAACAGCTAATGCTTTTCCCCTCTCAACCTGAATTGTTAAGACAGCTGGGGGGTGGGGTCGGCTACCGAGAAAGGCCTGGGTCTTTGGTCCACCTCTCAGGCAGGCCCGGCACACTGTGAAGAGGGGAGGGCTTGGCAGGACTCCAGCCTCTCCACCTTGAGCACTGTCAGGGGACCTGTTCAGGCCTAAAGCCCAGGATGAAGAAAAGTGATGGGGGAGGGGGGAGGAAGAGCTGCCTGTGGGGGGAACTATAGTGCCACTGAGAACAGCCTGGGGGCCACTCATGGATGGCGCCAGCCACAGACCAGTAACCCCTGAGCTAGATAAGGAGAGATTGAGTACTGCAGCAGAACCGCATTCCTTGCCCGGCCCTGCACATCCCTGACACAGGGTAGGGCCCAGACTGGAGCAGCCTGTGGCCATTACTTAGTGTCTGTTAAGAGTTTTCATAGTACCCCTCACTTTAGCTGCATGTGAGCCATACGTTCTCAGCTTCACACTTTCCACAGGAGGGATGGGGAGCAGAGAGTTGTGACTGGATGCTACACTGTGTCAGGATGAAGAACTGGGAAGAGGATTCCTTCCCTTTTCCGAATCCAGGCCTCACCCAATCGTCTGGGTCTTAATTCTTAAAAGATCTATTCCTGGAAGACCCAAGGTGATTCTGGATGCCATAAGATGGTCTGGCCGATCTTCATGGCCCTGAGGAGTGAAGTTAAGGGTCTCAACACATGCTGTCCAGAAAGTGAACGGTGGGACTCAGAAAAGAGGGAGCAGGTGTGTGTGTGTGTGTGTGTGTGTGTGTGTGTGTGTGTGATCACTTTGAGACTGATAGCATATCTTTGTCACAAAAAGGAAGAAAACTTATATGAACCAAGATAAATAGCTTTTAAACATATGAATGCCAAAGGAATCAGAGGGCCAAACCCGAGGTTTTGAAGACAGCACAGAGAATGACCTTTTAAAAAACAACGTCAAGTCCACCAAACCACAGCTCAAATATTTTGACCCACTCAACAATACTGTCAGGAAAACAAAGAGCATTTGAAACAGAATGCTACCTCTCAAAATTGTAAACAATATACAAAACAAAAAACAAAAAAACCCAAAAAAACAAAACCCCCACAAAACTCAATGTTAAACAAGTTAGATCCCCGTAGTTGCTTTGATAAGATTGTTACACTTTTCATACGCAGGACAATAGGATCAGCCTCGGCTTCCAAGCTTGGGGCTACTGGGAGCAGATGCGGATTTTTCACTCTTGATTGTGAGGTGGAGAAATCAGTCCAGACATTATTCCTACATAACCCTCTCCTAAATTAAAAACATTTCTCCATGAACCATGTGGTTCTGGTACTTCCCCAAGACCCTTCCGGTTCTGATGCACAGAACCTTACCTCTACTCTTCTTGGGCAGGAGTGTGGCCCCCATCTGCCTCACCAGAAGGGCTTCCGCCCAATGTGGCAGTCTAGAAAAGAAGCAGACTGCTATCTTGCTTCCTCTCTCAGCGCTGGGTATGGAGGACCGCACAATGGCTCCAGCTCCCACAGCTGAGCTTGGCTAGCTTGGGAGGCAGTCACAGGAAGTCCTCTATTCACCCGAGACAGTTCCACAAACCCGCTTCACATCTTTGGGGTTATCTACAAATTTTCCATCTCATCCTAAATTCCTGATTCCTTCTGAGGGGTTGGGAGGAGGTAGGAATGTACCTCTCCCAGTGCAGGCCAACAGGGCCATTTTTCTTCCTGGCCACCAGTTACTCTGGTGGCATCAGAATGACTTGGGTAGTTCCCTTCTGAGGCCCTGGGCCGGAATCCTGAAGGAGGCTGCAGGATGTCGCTCTTTCCGAGGAGGCCTGTAGGCAGATCCCAAGTTCAGAAAGGGTGAGAGGGTAAGGAAAATCAGCCCTGAGGCTGGGGGGGATGGGTCAAGCCCCACATCTGGCCTCCAAATAGGCTTTCCTGGGTCACATCCACAAGTGACTCAAGCAACCTTGGGTGGAGCACCTTGCTGGCTGAAGCTACCCAGTGGGAAATCACAGGCACAGGGAGCCAGACACCTACACGGTAGGCCGGGGCTTGGAGTGGTGTCTCTGCAGTGAGCACCCAGGTACTTAGGGCTCTGCCCCTGACCATATGCCAGTTACAGGTGACTGCACGCCAGAGGTCAGGAGTTAGGATATGGATGATGCACACGACCCCGTTTGATACGTATTAGTTTCTGGGATTCCATTGAAACACAGGGGTCCTGATAAACTCGAAGAAGCTTTCTAGTTCCCCTCGAGCCAGTGGGAGGCAGGCTTGACAGACATCCCGATTCCAGGTCCGAGGCGCAGGCGGCTGGGGTGGTGATCACTGGGTTCTTTGAGAACCAGCTGTCTGAGGACCCAGCTGCTTTCTGGTCACTCATCATCTCATGAAGATGAACCTGTTCCCCTCTGAGGCCTCTGACTCTGGTCCAAGATGTTGGGGTCAACCCGCAATGTCCTTCTGCGAGGACAGGATGGAGGAGTGAATGTAACATTTCACTTGGATCCAAGGTGGAAACATGGAGGGAGCTATGCACAATACTCCAGGAAATTAAAAAGTCCTTCTAGGTGAGATCAAAACATGGCTGACTGAGGTGTCTGACCTCCTCTCACGGTGTCAGAGCAACTGTGCCCGTCTTAACTGAAGGAAACTGAGAGCCTGGTAGGGACAGGGAGGTGGCTAGGGTGATGACACAGAGCATTAGAAATAGCAATCCTGGAGCAATGAATTTCAGAAACAAACCCAAAGAAACCCACAAAATCATCTCTAGCCCCAACGTATCATCAACGGTTACAAGATACCAAGAGGGGAGCCCGTTTAACCAGGGACAAAGGGGCATATCAAGGGTGAGCAGAAGTAAGGCTACATCCTGTGAGCACGCGCACCAACAGCACGTCCCCTCCCTCCCTCCCTCCCTGCTGGAGCTGCTCTGTGTCACAGGCTGCAGTCCCTTTACTAAAGCCCTCTTGACCCCCCTCTGCTCCCTACCCTCCCTGCTAGCCCCAATACACCCTTTCCCTCTCCCGATCCCCGACCCCTTGTCCAGCAGTCTGGCCCTGGCAGAAGGCGGAGGTGACTACGTCAGGATGTTGGACATGAACTCATTGAATCGTTTGGAGTACTGCTCCGGATTCACAGTGGAGATCTCAGCCCCTGCCTGGAACACACAAGATAGGGACTCGGGTCAGATGCTCAAACTCAACCAGAAGACGGGGACGCGACAACTGAGAGGCACCCAGGCTCCTGGAGCCTTTCTATTTGTTTCTTTTTCTTTTTAAACAAAAAGTAAACAAACAAACAAGACCCACTTAATCTTAGATCAGTGGTTCTCAACCTTCCTAATGCTGCGACCCTTCAATACAATTCCTCATGGTGGGGTGACCCCCAACCATAAAATCATTTTGTTGCTACTTCATAACTGTAATTTTGCTACTGTTATGAATTGTAATGTAAGTATCTGACATGCAGCCTCTGTGAAAGGGTCATCTGACCCCCAAAGGGGCTGCAACTCCTAGGCTGAGAACCACTGTCTTGGACAAAAAAAACAATTTTGCTAAAGCTAGTTTTTGATGTGTGGCCTATGCTAACCTTGACTTGCATAGTCTTCCTGCCTCAGCATCCCGAGCACAGATTCTAACCTTGACTTACATAGTCTTCCTGCCTCAGCATCAGGAGCACAGATTCTAACCTTGACTTACATAGTCTTCCTGCCTCAGCATCCCGAGCACAGATTCTAACCTTGACTTACATAGTCTTCCTGTCATAGCATCCCGAGCACAGATTCTAACCTTGACTTACATAGTCTTCCTGTCATAGCATCCCGAGCACAGATTCTAACCTTGACTTACATAGTCTTCCTGCCTCAGCATCCCGAGCACAGATTCTAACCTTGACTTACATAGTCTTCCTGTCTCAGCATCCCGAGCACAGATTCTAACCTTGACTTACATAGTCTTCCTGCCTCAGCATCCCGAGCACAGATTCTAACCTTGACTTACATAGTCTTCCTTCCTCAGCATCAGGAGCACAGATTCTAACCTTGACTTGCATAGTCTTCCTGCCTCAGCATCAGGAGCACAGATTCTAACCTTGACTTGCATAGTCTTCCTGCCTCAGCATCAGGAGCACAGATTCTAACCTTGACTTGCATAGTCTTCCTGCCTCAGCATCAGGAGCACAGATTCTAACCTTGACTTGCATAGTCTTCCTGTCATAGCATCCCGAGCACAGATTCTAACCTTGACTTACATAGTCTTCCTGCCTCAGCATCCCGAGCACAGATTCTAACCTTGACTTACATAGTCTTCCTGTCTCAGCATCCCGAGCACAGATTCTAACCTTGACTTGCATAGTCTTCCTGCCTCAGCATCCCGAGCACAGATTCTAACCTTGACTTGCATAGTCTTCCTGTCTCAGCATCCCGAGCACAGATTCTAACCTTGACTTACATAGTCTTCCTGCCTCAGCATCCCGAGCACGAATGTGTCATCAGGCCATGAGCCTGTTATTCAGCATCAGGGATTACCACGCTGGGCAGGCCACCTCAGGAAGTGGCTTATGTGTCACGTCAGAGCTCTCCTGGCCCACTCCTCTGACTGATGTACCCACTGAAGTAGTAGCAAGGTGAGGGGCAATGTGTGGAGAACAGTGGCTACCAGCCTACGGGGAGCAGTGCATGCACGTAAACAAGGCTATTCTTGGCTATTTAACCAGATGCACAACATGCCCAGCAGCCCTGGGGAAAAGGAACTGGCAGCTCGGGCCCAAAGGCCAGACAGCTCCAGGGAAAAACAAGTCGTGTTTACTACCTGGCTAGGTGGGGAATGGAGCACACAGGCAGTAAGTAGGGAGCACAGGGAGGCAGGAGGGAGCACAGGAAGGCAGTAGGGAGCACAGGGAAGGCAGGAGGGAGCATAGGAAGGCAGGAGGGAGCACAGGAAGGCAATAGGGAGCACACAGGAAGGCAGGAGGGAGCACAGGGAAGGCAGTAGGGAGCAGAGGAAGGCAGTAGGGAGCACAGAGAAGGCAGTAGGGAGCACAAGGAAGGCAGTAGGGAACAGAGGAAGGCAGTAGGGAGCACAGAGAAGGCAGTAGGGAGCAGAGGAAGGCAGTAGGGAGCACAGGAAGGCAGTAGGGAGCACAGAGAAGGCAGTAGGGAACACAGGAAGGCAGTAGGGAGCACAGGGAAAGCAGTCAGGCTGTTCTTCCTCTCTATTAGGAAGAAGGGCACAGGCATAGTCCTGCAGCAGAAGGCCATGACCGCCCTGCAGGCATTCTGCGGAGGGGTAGATGTACACCCCTGGGCTGGACCCTGAAGAACACAGAACTTACCCCATGTTTCACTGTTTTGGCAGCATGTGCAGCTTTCTTCTTAGCATCATACGGTGTGAGGATGTCGATGATGGCCATGAAATAGACCTCCTTCTTAGGGGCACCTGCATGAAGAAGGCAGCAGGTGGCTGGAGCACACCCAGAACCCCTGGACCTTCAGCTACTCTGTGGGACCAGAGCAGCAACACAAAAGGTCTGTCCTTCCCGCGAACTGCGTCTTATTCACCCAAGACCTGAGAGAAGGAACCCCAGGTTCCGGTTCTCAGGGTGACCTTAAATAGAAGTCTGGAGGCAGGAGGTGGCAAGTCAGCAATGAATGAGGCGGGGATGCAGACACCCCAAACCCCAGCAGTGAGCAGAAGCATTCGGGGCTGGCTAGGCAGAGCAGAGTGGCATAAGCTCCTACTTACTTTCATGGCTTTTCATGGCATAGACGTCGACAGAGGGGTCGAACTCGCCTGGTCCAAAGAAGCGGGGGAAGCTGAGGAGGTTGCCAGGGCTGTCTGGAGGCGTGCCGTAGGAGCAGAGCAGGCTACCACCCACCCCGTCGTTCTCACATTCCTCGTCCTCTGCTCGCTCCTCCACCTCCATCTCTTCCTGCTCTGCCCGGTCGACGTCGTGGATGCCCACCAGTAGACTGTAGTCCATGATCTTCAGCTGGGCAAGGAACTGCAGAGGAGAGAACAGAAGGATGGAAGGCAGGGGTTCTATGGGATGGCACAGTGGCATCTGGAAGGAAAGAGAGCAATCTTTTCAATTCATTTCTACACAGCCTTCGAAACCGGAACAGGAAGAAGACACTGTTGTCTCTACCATGGGAGCGGCATCGAAGGGTAGGCAATGACCCAGCAGGACCAGGGTGTAAGGCTGGCAGTGGGGTGAGAGGAAACCCCGAGGACAGACACAAGGCTGTGGCTGCAGGATGAGGAGGGGCTGGACAGGCACCGGCTGTAGGGTGAAGGTCAAAGTGTCCAGTGCTGGAGGAAGAGCGGCCAGGACAGTCGGGAAAGGTGGGTGCAGCCCGGCTCTAACCACAGCTCTCAACTGCTTCTGAGTCCTAAGCCCGGGTAGCAGGCCAGGATTCAGAATTTTTCTTTTTTCAGCTGGGTATGGTCACACACAAATTGTTTTCCCAGCACTCTGAAGGCAGAGGCAGGAAGATCTACCTGAGTTTGAGGACAGCCTGGTCTACATAATGAGTTCCAGGACAGTCAGAGTTACATAGAGAGACCCTGTCTCAACCTCCCACTCCCACCCCACCAAAAAAAAAAAAAGAAACTGTCTCAAAACAAAAAATAATTTTAAAAATGTATTTAATACATGGGGCTAAGCTGAAGAACTGGCCCAGCAATTAAGAGCACTGGGCAGTGTTGGGTGGTGGTGGCACATGCCCTTAATCTCAGCACTCGGGAGGCAGAGGCAGGCGGATCTCTGTGAGTTCAAGACCAGCCTGGTCTACTGAGCGAGTTCCAGCACAGCCAGGGCTACACAGGGAAACCCTGTTGGAAAACCAAAAGAATAAAAAACAAAACAAAACGAAAGGCAGCTCCAGCCCATCACTCTTCACTGAAAGTCAAAAGAAACCATGTAGAGCAGGGAGAAATTCTGGACCCTCCCCTGGGGAAGAGATGTCAGAGCCAGGGAATGTCTGGTTGGAAGACCTTAACAGCCGGTGTCCCATCACTAATGATAGATATATGAGAGCTCCATGTGTGAGATGACTAGCAAAGATACAAAGAGGAAGCAGTCCATACTGGGTTACAAATGCCCCACTGGTAAAACGGTGTGTGTGGTGGTTAGGATGGGCCCACACATTTGAATACTTGGTCTCCAGTTGGTGGAACAGTTTGGGAAGGATTAGGAGGTGTGGCCTTGTTGGAGGAGGTGTGTCACTGAGGTGGGCTTTGAGGTTTCAAAAGACCTGTGCCATTCCCATCATGCTCTCTGCCTCCTGCTTGTGGGTAGATGTGAGCACTCAGCTGTCCTTGTCGCCCGCCATGCCTTTGCTCTGCATCATGGACGCTCACCCTCTGAGACCGTAAGCCCAGTTAAACTAACTAACTAACTCTTCTCTTCTCTTCTCCTCTCCTCTCCTCTCCTCTCCTCTCCTCCCCTCCCCTCCCCTCCCCCTCCCCTCTGCTCCCCTTCTCTCTCTCTCTCTCTCTCTCTCTCTCTCTCTCTCTCTCTCTCTCTCTCTCTCTCTCTTCCGAGACAGGGTTTTTCTGTGTAGCTTTGGAGCCTGTCCTAGAACTCACTCTGTAGCCCAGGCCGGCCTCTAACTCATAGAGATCTGCCTGGCTCTGCCTCCCAAGTGCTGGGATTAAAGGTGTGCGCCACCACCGCCCGGCTAAACACTTTCTCTTATAATTTGCCTTGGTCATGGTGTTTTGTCACAGCAACAGAAAAGTCTAATACAGTATGCTCCTGTGGAATGCCCATCTGTACAGGCTTGAGGTGTGACTCACCCCACCACCCATTCAGTGTACTCCTAGGAACAAAGAGTTCCAGTTTCTGCAAGTTAAAGAGGTTCCCGATCTGGGAACAGGATGAAGACAATGGTTAGGTAGTACCTCAACGTCTCGCTTCAGTTTTTCCAGGAAGTTCTTTTTACTCTCTTCTCCCACGTGCAGCTTCTGCCCTTCGTTGAGGAAATCATTATCTTTGAATGTCGGCAAATCCTTGGCCTGGGAGAGCGAGAGCACGGTCAAGTCAGGCAGGCTGCCTCACTCGCCCGGGCTATTCTGCCGGGAGCAGTGTGCAGAGACGGGAAGGGTCTTTAACACGAGATGCTCGGCTGCAGGGCAGCACAGGAGCTGACAGACTCGGGCCTGAGACAGGCAACGACAGCCGGTGTGCCGTGCATCAGACAATGAGGACTGAGCTGAGCCGGACTACATCAGGACGCAGGAGCTGCTGACTGACTCAGGCTGGACCATGGCCGCGAAGCCTTCTGCATCCCAGCAGAACCACAAAGACTCCAGCAAAGGCCGAAGTAAAATGCTGGGTACGGCAAGGACAGGCAGGTGCCTAATGACACCGACACTTCATGGTGACAGACTGCATGTGTGGGAGCTGGGCTGGGGGTCACAGAGGGGACATGACAGATGGCCAACAGGTGTTACCAATCGCAAGCGACCCTTCACCCTGCTCAGCACCAACATACCTTTTCCTTGTCACTCGCTTCTCTGGCAACAGTAGAACCCTGGAAGGACGAAAGTCATCAGAAGTCCCGCTGAGGCAAACTCCTTTTGCAGATACACAGTGTGCAAATGGGAGTGCCACATACATGCACATGTGTACAGGGGCCAGAGGTGGACATCGGCTATTTTCTGATTTTGTTTGTTTGTTTGCTTTGGCTTTTTGAGACAGGGTTTCTCTGGGTAGCCCTGGCTGCCCTCGAACTCACTATGTAGACCAGGCCTCTGCCTGTCTACCTCCCCAGTGTTGGGATCTCTGCCTTATTTATTTATTTATTTTTTAAAGACACTGTCTCTTACTGAACTTGGAGCTCACGGAGTTAGCAGGACTGGCCGGCAAGCAAGCCCCAGTGACCCTCCAGTTTCTGCTTCCTGGGACCAGCAGTGAACAACCCCACACCTGGCTTTCATTTGGGATGTGGGGCTTGAACTTTGGTCCTCACATGCTTTCACCTCAAGCATTGCCCACTGAGCCATCACCCTGAGGCAAACTCCTTTGAACAAGCCAAGGAACACTAGACACTAGTTAGCCAGCAAACGGAAGTAGACTGGCTGGGTTCTTAGAGGAGCCGGAAGGCAGCCCACTCCAGCACAGCCATTTCTTGAGCTCTGACTAAAAGACACAGCAGACGCTCAGGAAACAAGACTGCCCTGGAGACCTCAGTTCCCACGGAACTTTCCTTATAGCAGTGGCCAAATCATTCATCACAATGGTACTAAGAGGTACAGGGGGGAGACTCTCTAAGCATGAACTACAGGGCTGGGCCTGGACAGAGGAGGGCGGCAGTGGCCCGGCCTACTTCTGAAGGGAAGCAGGAAGTGTTTAGTTAGGGGAAAGAGGAGGTGTGGAGGAGCACAGGGCTGCTGGGAGGGAAACTGTTCAGACAGCATATATGAAATCCTGGCTAGGCGGAGGGGAAGGGCTGCGGGGATACAGAGGAAGTGAGTGTGACTGCAGCAGAGGGAGGGGCCAGCAATGAGAGGTGATGGAAATCAGGAAGAGAACACCCCGGTTCACAGCCTTCAGTGCATTCTTGGTGTCTAGAAATGCACTGACACTGTCACTCCATGGCCTCTGGACAAAAGCCAGAGTGTATGCACCAGCACAGCCTGCCCTACCCACTCCACTGCCCTCGGAGTCCACATCTCACAGACAGGAACGAAGAGCACCAACTGTCACACACGTATGGTATACCTAGGGCTTAAATAATCTCTTTATTCCTGTCACCTTGACTCCCAACGGCCTTCGGTCTACAAGAATCAGGCACATCAACTCTAGGGTCATCTCTCTCGCTAACGTGTGTGCGCCAGCCCTCCCCACACGTGAAGCTGGAGAAGCAGCCTCTCCCCGCCTCTGAGAAAACAGGGGACACACGGGGACACACAAGCCCTTTACCTTGAGGTCATATTTGCGATGTACAGTGAGCCGATGACTGAACACATTCCTGGTGACCACCATGTAGGTTTCCACACCATCCACAGTCAGGCGGTACATGCCCAGGAACTGTGGCAAGAGGGTATTGCCATGACACTCCACTATGAACTAGAATGGAGAAAAGGGAGAGAGAGAAGGCTAAGGGGCAGGAAAGCACTTGGAATGATGGGAACTCTCCCAGGCCAAGACGCTCTCCGAGATTCTACCTTTAGACTATAGTAGTTTTCAAAACAGGCTCTATAGGGGCTGGAGAGAGAGAGTACAGTGGTTAAGAGCACTGGCTGTTCTTCTAGAGGACTTCAGAAAAACCAAATAACTATATGACCAAATGACCCACAACTCTGACTATAACGTGGTTTAAAACCCAGGGTTTCTGTTGTGACATCAAAGACCAGAAGTTCCCTCTACTATTTCCCATTGCCTGGTTCTCAGACCTAGTGGTTAACTTCTATTATAACTTAACTGAATTAAGAAGCACCTAAGAGGGAACCAGAGAGATGGTTCAGTGGTTAAGAGCACTGACTGCTCTTCCAGAGAACCTGATTAGTTTTCCAGAACCCACATGGCAGCTCACAACTGTCTGTAACTCTAGTTCCAGGGGTTCTGACACTCTTTTCTGGCCTCTCTGGGCACCAGGCACTCGTATGGTACATATATACATACATGTAGCCAAAATACTCATACACATAAACTTAAATTAATTTTTTAAAAAGTACCTAAGAGCTGGGCAGTGGCGCACACCTTTAATCCCATCTCTCGGGAGGTAGAGGCAGGCAGATCTCTGTGAGTCCGAGGCCAGCATGGTCTACAGAGCCAGTTCTAGGACAGAGAAACCCTGTCTCAAAAAACCAACCCCCCCCCCCCCAAAAAAAAAGTACCTAAGAGATCAGCACACACCTCTGGGCACATAGGATATACTTCAGAGCCAATAAGACCTAAGGAATGATTGAATCTACTGATGACGTTATTAGCAAGTGGGAAAGGTAAGAGGTGGGAATAGCTGGAGGAAGTAGGTAACTGGGGGCATGTCCTCAGGAGCTGTGTCCTGCTCTAACCACTTCCTGCAGGTCCTTTCTCTGCTTTCCAGCCTGCACGAAGTAAGGAAGCTGCTCTCCCTTGCTACACAGTTTCAGCACTGTGATGCTCTGCCCGAGTGCAGCCAAGGGACCGAGCGCTCTGAAACCACAAGCCAACACAGATCTTTCCTCCTTCTTTTTATTTTTTATTACATTTTATTTGATTGATTTTTTTAAATAATTTATTTAAATGTATTTTATGTACATTGGTGTGAAGGTGTCAGATTCCCTGGAACTGGAGTTACAGACAGTTGTATACTACCATGTGGTTGCTGGGAATTGAACCCAGATCCTCTGGAAGAGCAGCCAGTGAGCCATCTCTCCAGCCCCCTTACTGATTTACTGCATGCTTGTGGAAGTCAGAGGACAACTTGTAGGAGCTGGTTCTTTCCTTCCACCATGTAGACTGAACTCAAGTCATCAGGCACGGTGGTCTGGATGTGAATGTCCCTCACAGGCTCAGATGTCTGGATACACGGTCCTCAGGTGGAGCCATTATTTGGGTACGTTTCTGAGGTGTGGCCTTGCTGAAGGAAGTACGTCACTGTAAGTGGGCTTTGAGGTTTCAGAGCTACACACCAGCCCAGTTTGTTCTCTTGGCTTCCTGCTCTTCCAGATGCCAGGCCCTACCAACTCTACTCTGCCACCATGAGTGCCAACCATCTCCAAGTGCAAGCCCAAATAAACTCTTCTATAAGGAGCCTTGGTCACGTGATTACCACAGCAATGGAAAACTAATCTATCAGGCTCGGTGGCAAACAGTCTTACCCACAGAGTCACCTCATGGGCCCCAGATCTTCTACCCTTTAAACGGTTTCTGCCAGGTGTTTTGCCGTAGGAATGAGAAAAGGAACTAATGCGTGAGGAACTAATTACCAGAGTGGACGTGGCCGGAGTGTGCTCTCTCCCTCTCCCAGCCCGTCCTCCGCAGCCCAGGCCTGGGACTCACCATACCTGGTGGTATTTCTTTAAGATGTTGTGCATCTCGGCCACATCCTCACTTGACACAGTCTTGATGACAAAACGCCGGTCATAGGTGGTGAGGAAACGCGTGCCACACCTGCCTTGGCTGTCGCTGTTGATGGGGGCACTTCGTGTCACTGAGTTCTGAGGAATCACAGTGAAAGCTATGGGTTCTGATGAGGAACACGGGACTTTTTTCCGTTTCTTTCCCACAGGGCTAAGAGGTGAACCCAGGGCCTGGCACATGCTGGGCAAGCATCCGCTGCTGGGCTACCTCCCATCCCTAAGATTCGGACTGCAACTCTGAACCGTCACTGAAGGACTAACAAACACCAAGACAGAGCCCCCAGGGTGGACCTTCCCTAAGCCCCTTTTGCTTGGAGTGTTCATAGCCCTCTCTAAAATTTTTCTCCAGATTATACGAATTGTTCCTACCCTCGACCTCAGACTGGGCTCTGTGTGTAACGCGTCCGTTCTGACCGTGAGAGCTGCTCTAAAAACTAGAACTGCCTCATTGTGCGGGGACCGAGTTCCAATCTTGACTCTCACAAGCAATGTGGCCTCAAGTGAGCCATTTAAGTTTCCCTACTTGGAAGACAGGGAGACAGACCAAGAGGAGCGCCGGAGTTTCCTAAGAAAGCTCAGGAAAGAGTCATAAGGCCGACAACGACAGGAAGCAATGGGTACTTTTCTATGATCCATCACTTGAAAATACCTCCTAAGGAGAGAAGTTGGTCTCATCTCTCTGCCCAGAGCCTCTCTGGTATAGGCCTCGCTCATCTGTGTATGCTGGAAGACAGCCCTAGGAGACCCTGTGCCTCTGTCTCTGGTCCTCCTCATGACCTTGCCCCCATTGGTCAGACAGAGAAGCCCAAAGAGGGTGGGGCAAGCGAGTAGACAAGGGCATGTGGACTTTGGGAGGTAAGAGCAAGGGGAGATCCCTGCTGCCCAGGTTACTGAAAACACACCCACTGGGATCTGCTCGCAGAAATGCTCTTGGCCCAGTCCTTTCCCAATCTCATAAAGTCCTACTTGGTCACTTAATACCTCACAAAACCCCCTGGAGGGGCTGGAGAGATGGCTTAGCAGTCTGAAGTGCATACTGATCTCGCAGAAAACTGGAGTTTGATTCCTAGCACTCAACTGTAACTCCTACTCTAGCAGAATCCAATGCCTCTGACCTACATGGACACCTGCACTCTCACACACACATACCTACACACAGACACACACATAATTAAAAATAAAAATAAATCTTAAAAAAAAAAAAAAAAGGCCAGACGTGGTGGCATACATCTTTAATCTCAGCATTCAGGAGACAGAGGCAGGTGGATCTCTGTGAGTTCAAGGCCAGCCTGGTCTACATAGCAGGTTCCAGGACAGCCAGGGCAGGGCTACATAATTAGTCAAAAAGCCAAAACGAACAAAAAAACCGCGCAATATGAAGACGTAGGGCATGCTGGAGATTCTGTAGTAAAGGTGCTAATTAAAGAATGCTCTATGAGTCCCCAATCCAAAAAAGGTGGGTAGGCTGTGTGAATGAGTTCCCCTCTCTCCCTGCCTAGCCCTATAGGAGCAAGCCAGGTGGAGATACACAGCTATGTGGCCTTGTGTCCAGCAGCATCCCAAGACTCTCGGTCACTGGGAGTCCCGTCCCTGAACAGCTCACTTCAACCCTGAGCACAGTCATGCAAGGCTACTGGAGGCAGGATGCAGACAGACAGACAGACAGAGGATGTGGTAAGCCGGCCCAGGGGCCAAACCACTGTAGAGGGAACAGAGCCAAGCACGGCGGGGCGACAAAAATGGCAGGCCGTCTTCAGAAAAGCAGACTCCATTCAGGTTAGGACTTGGTCCCGGCAGAGGGGCTGGAGAGACCTCAGGACTTCTCAGTCGTGGACATCCCTGGGTGCTTGGGCCTGGCATCCACTCTTCCCTCCTCCTCAGGACAATCATCTCGGCATGCAAGCCCTCCAGAGTGGGGGAGGGGGGAGGGAGGGGAGACTTGTCCCCAGACTCGCCGACCCCTGGGACCTCTCTAAGGTTTACCATTGGTTTTTGATCTTGCTGTGATATCAGCAGGGATGACTGAAGAAGTCAGCTGTGGTCCTACTGCTTAAGGGCAAAGAGAATCTCATCCACCCGCTCTCGCAGGGCTGCGTGCCCGGAAAGAGGGGCTCCAAGTGCCAGGTAGAGCAGGTGCGGAGTCATGCCACTGAGTCAGGCTCTGCTGGCCTGACTGATATCCCCTCTAGGCCGACGGCTTCTACAACAGGGCCATGCTCGGAAGGGATGCCCTGCCATGCCTACCCCTCCCACCATGAGGACAGTGGGCGTGTTCAGGAGGTGACACGAAGATTTGGCACTAGGTTGCACTACACTAGGTGTCTTCCTCTTCTAATCTGTCTTGGCTGCTTTAACAGGCCTCACTGTCTGTGTGTCTGTCCGTCCGTCTTTGTCATCGTGGTGTGTGTGTGTGTGTGTGTGTGTGTGTGTGTGTGTGTGTGTCCTCCATCCGTCCGTCCATCCATCCCCACCCCCACCCCCCACCCCCACCCAAGTTCTTCAGCCTGGACTGGAAATGTCACACTGAAAAGAAGCCGCTCTCACACAGCCCCCTCCCTTCCCACAGCAAGAGCCTTGGAGGCATCCTCAGAAGCTCCCGAAGGCCCAGGGGTCCCAGTCTGCTGGCACTGAGTGAGCTTGGACAGGGAGACGCAGTAGCTGAGGGACTCTGGCCCATGCTTGTCTTGTGGCTTCCTGACCCCCTCATCCCTGAACCCTGCGGCTGTGCCAAGACAACCCATACCTGGTAATCCTGGTCATCAATCCCAAACCTCTCCCTGAGGTTTCGGAACACCATAGGACAGTACTCCTTGAACTTGAAGCGGCTGGGGAGGTTTTCCCTGGGGAAAGCAGACACACACTTTGTGAACTGCCCTTACTCAGCTTGAGAGACACCAGAGCCCTTCAAGGTGTGACCCATAGAAATTCTGGAAGCGAGTCTCAAAAATCCGCATTTTCAACAAACACTGTAGGTGATTCTGGGTGGGTAGAACTTTACACCTCATCTCTGTGAGAATTCATCTAACTGTACACTTATAATTTGCATGACTTTCTTTGTCTGTTTTGGTTTTTTTTTTTTTTTTTTATGCTGTCCTTAAAATTTAAAAAGGAAAGCATATCCACTAGGAGGTGAGGCCCAGTGCCCACACAACAGGCTGAGATGAGAATAACTGTCTCCAGAGATCATTCGATAGACCATTCTTCTCTGGGGTACTGCTGTGCAAACATCCTGGAGATGCTTAGGTCCAGGAAGCCCTGCCTGCATGGCCACAGACGAAGGGAAAGGTGACTTAAGCCAAGTGCTCACCTGTAGTGGGAGCACTCAGGAGACTGAGAGTGTAAGGCCAACCCAGGCTACCTAGTAAGTTCCAGAACAGCCTGGGTATCAAGTGAGGAATGTCTCAGACAACCTCGGTCTGAACCGGAGAGGTCTTCAGTCAGCTGACTAGGAATGTGGTTTTTTGGCTTGTTTGCATTTCTTGTGGTATTGGGGATCAAGCCCCAGGCCCCACATATTCAAGGCAAGTTTTCGACCACTGAGTCACATTCCCAGTCCTGGAATCACATCTTTACAAAGCCAAGCCACTTCTTAGTCAAGCCCAGACTCCTAAAAGGAGAGCATATGACCTGGAAATGGGGGCCCTTCCCCACCTCCTCTTTTCCAGAAACTCTTGCCAGGAGCTCCTCTCTGGACTGAGGCCCTGCAGTTATTCTAGGATGCAGACTTCCCGAAAACCAAAATAAATGGATTCTCCTGACATCTCCCTACACATCTTCTAGAATGGCACTGTTGCCTGATAAACACTCCATCTGGAACTATTGAAATGAACAAAAATAAAGAGGAAAGAAAGTTAAGAGCTCAGGTGTTCTGTTCTGGACCAGGGAGGGAGTGAGACCAGAAACCTGGAATGGGAAGTGTGTGATGTCTGTCCCCGGAGCTCTAGCCTCTCAAACAGCACCACCTCTTTGTCTGTCTGAGTTGAGGGCTGCCTACCATTCCTTAGGAGGCCACTTAGGAGGTGGCTGTTCTGAAGACAGATGGCTTCTAGAACAAGATGTTCCTACCTACTATGACAGAGAAAAGCCACTAGGAGATGTTCAGAAATCAAGCTTTTCCTCTGGGCTGACAGTCTGAAAATGGTGGGGTGACTGTCCAGCTGGTGAGGTGGCAGAGACTAAGGACAATGGACAGCAGGACCCAAGAGGAACATGCAGAATGGAGCATAGTGGGAGAGCCAAAAGGCTTCTGGTGTGGCCCATGGTGAAATGTAAAACCAAGGCAGCAAAAAGGCCCAGGAACCAGGAGTTGGAGTGAACACCGGTATCTCAGCACTTGGAAGTGGAGGCAAATGGACTGTCAGAAGTTCAAGGTACCACACTGAGATAGACTACATACTGAGATCCAGCCTAGGCTACATACTGAGATCCAACCTAGGCTACATGAGATACTGTCTCAAAGCAGCAGAGGCAGCAGTAACAGGAAAAGGCTTAGAAGGCAGGTGTGTCACATCTGTAATTCAGGAGGTTGAGGCAGGAGGACCGCCAAGAGTTTGAGGCCACCCTGGG